>NC_058053.1:27362387-27629887 GCF_020085105.1 Siniperca chuatsi
TCATATGGGCTCCGGTGGTTTTTATTTCCACCCACAGGAGGTCTACTGTGGAGACACGAGTCTGATTTTGCACGAGGCTCGGGTCGCTTGTGCCCCCTGCTCTTTTTCTTTTGGACAGCAGGCACCAGGCTTTGATTATGGATGTCATGCCGACTGTTTTTCTGGAGCATTGAAGTAGCCTTTCCTCTGTGTGGAGGACAGACTGTCCACTACTTTGCACTTTTCATTTCCTAACAAACAGTAGAGAACTACACTGTATTAATAGAGGAGCAGATCCAGGTGGTTTATGTACTAAGAAACCAAACTTTAAGTATTTTTTGAATATTAAAAGAGTCAAAATCCATGATTTGGGTGATCTTCATTTAAATGTGGTCGAAGGCGTACTGATGATGTGAGGTCACACTGGCAGCAGGAAGTGGGATAAACAGCGATAAGAACGATAAGAGCCTGTGAGCCGCTGACCTGATCGATCTCTTTATCCAGACACTCACAGGTGTGGAGCAAAGAGAGGGGGGTCAAAGGTCACAGAGAGCTCGCACAAGGTTAAATGAGTAAATCCTTCTAATGCACGGAGCTCAAGAGGCTGAAAAGGCCTCAGCACAGATTTCTGTTTTAATCTTCTGCACATGAAGCGAACATCCAGAGCGAAGCCGGAGCTCGTTTGTGAAATTTATGTATCTGCATTGCGGTGCTGTGTTTTCTGCAGCGTTTCCAGCCGCAGCCAGACCTCCAACTGGACCAGAACCCAGCCGCATGTCCGAGTTCTGTCCTGAGGACCGTCACCTCGTACTCATCACTTTCTAATTAATGTCCAAACTCATTTTGTAATTCTTTCTGGACACGGTCGGACTGTTTCCGTGCACCGCGTGTCGGAAAGTTGCTGAATAAGAGTTTAGATTTCTGCTCAGATGTCAGTGTAAACTGTCAATTTGTGCACATGAATTACACATTAGTACTTTTATTAATTATATATATATAACACTTTTATTGATTAATCTGACAAATATTTTCCCCAATAAGCGATTAATCGATTTGATCCAGAAAATATCAGAAAATAGTGAAAATGAACATCACAGATTGACGTATTCAGAGGTCTCGTTTTGTCTGAACAACAAAACGTAAAGTACAGTTACCTCAAAAGTATTTCCATTTTGCGTGACTTTACACTTCTACTGCTACATTTCAGAGGAAAATACTGTACTTTTTACTCCACAGCATTCATCTGACAGCTGTAGCTACATTTCAGATTCAGATTTTACATAAAAACATAGAAGCTTAGATAAAACAACACACTGTTGATGAGTAAACCAGTGATTCTCAGCCTTTTTGCAAAAGGTCGTGTTTCAGGTGTCGGAGTTATTTTCAGTTCCAAAGAGACATTTCAGCTCTAAACTTCTCCCGTGGTTTCCTTCACAATAACAGTTTAAGGCTGTTTGAGGTCAAATTATTCAATATTTTCACAAAAGATCAGAGAAAAGTTCAAAAACTGAAAACGTGCTGCTCTAACACTGATGCATCAGTATTAATCTCACCATGCCTGACAGACTCAGATGAGTTACTTTTGACACTTTAAGTAGATTTAACTAAAAATCCGTAGTTTTAAAAGTAGCAATATACCACAGTGTAAAAATACTCCATTACAAGTCAAAGTCCTGCGTTTAAAATGCTACTCGGAGATTTGAGTACTCCTCTCACACTGTCGTGAGTAATCACTCTGAACCATCACCTCTGTACAAACCTCACGTTCCATACCTTCCTTTACTGTTGACTGTTTTCCACATCACACAGAGGTTTTCACTCCTGGCATTTCGCTTTGTAATTCGACTTTGCAGAGGCGTGAAACCATCACGCTGTATTCTCGTGATCCTTCTGCTGCTGATGTGTTGTAATGCGGTCCAGACTAGAGCTGAACCAGTTAGCCAATCAAGTGGTCGATCTACAGAAAAGAATAATGAAACTATTTTGATGATTGATCATTTAACGTTATCTCGCGTTAAGGAGTTTTGTGTTTTAATGCTCTTTCATGACAACAGAAAAACCGAGTGATTCCCCCCTCATCTCAGGACTACCCGTTGCTATGGCAACAGCACAGCAGAACCAACCCAGTCCACCGTCAGTGATTTAGGAAACATATCCCTTCCTTGCAGTTGTCAGTGTAAACACAGCTGTTAACACTGCAGACAAGAGGTCACAAAAATGTGTCTTGGTCTCTTGATTTGCCCCCGCGTTTCTCCAAATGCAGGGAATATTTTCCTCCACGGTATCTTATCTATTCTGCATCACTTGCTGCAGCTCTTCTTTGAAGCTATATGATGTTTACACTGAGTAAAATATTAAAAGCCAAGACTTGTGTTTTTCATGCCTGCACCATTCCATCAAATATTCTACACGTCTTGAGCTTTATTTCCCCAAAAATCTGCCGTTTGGAAACTCTGAGGTTCGGTTTAGGATTCAGTCGTGTGGGTATTTCTGAAATGTAGCCTGTCTATTTTCTTGCTTCCAGCTTTAGTTAATCATTATTCAGTCATCCTTTATCTTCAGTCTCAGTCTGTTTTTCCTCTGTGCCAGCGGGGTTTAGCTGAAGTTCAGCTGTTGGAGGCCGTGTGTGTGGTGTGAAGGCCATGACATACCTGATGAGTGTATGCTGAATTTAAGAAATGTCTCGCGCTTTGAGTGATTGGAAGACTAGAAAGGCGCTATACAAGTACAGTCCATTTACCATCTCTTTACGTTTGCCTCACACAAAACACAGAAACATAAATATTCATTTATATTTTGTCCTGTAAGTCAATAATAGTGTGTATAAAGCTCTTAGTATGTGGTTAATCTAATCTCAATATGCTATTAAAAAAAAGAAGAAGCAAAGTCAGAGGTGATGGCAGGTTGTCTCCTTCCACTTCATGCCAGTGTAGTAACAGCAGAGTCTCTTCATTTGTCCCGTTCGGCAGTTTGAAACATGCTGAAGCTGCTGCTGGCGAAACCACGTGTGTGCGGCACAGTGAGCTACGTGAGTGGCCTATAAAAACCAACGGCCTCCAGAGAAACTTGTCCTTGTTTATGTTGAAGGATCGGTCTTACTGTCTACAGAAACCAGGCCTGACTTTTGTCAACTCGACACAGTAAGTTTATATCCTGCAGGATAAAAAGCTACGTTTGAGGACAGAAAAGACCAACAAGTCCTCCAAAGGAAACAAAACACATTGTTTCTCATTACCTTTCAAACTGACCTTTATTTTCTGATCTGCGACCACAGAGTCCTGTTTAGGCACAAAAGCGACTTGGTGGAGGTTGCTTGGATCGGTCTTGAGACGGTCCCTGTGTCAGATTAGTTGATTGTAGAGAAAAGGCAAAAGAAAGCTGACATGCTCGTTTTTTTTGTCAGGACATTGTGAGGTGTCCAAGATGCTGCGGTGGTTGTCTTGTTCTGTCTTCCCCCTACGCAGGATAAAACGAGCCACTGTCGTGTTACACACTCATTGTTTGTCCCCGACGCCCCACATCTGATGAGTCGGACCGCTCTGGAGCTGATATCTTGCAGTTTGACCCTTGTACTTTGGACAGTTTGAGGCGATTTAATGACTCTTTGCATTTGGGTTGACTATTGAGTATATTTTTAGTTTGAATATTAGTTACGGTCAGGTAATTCCTTCCAGCAGCCAAATGATGATAGCCAGTGAGAACACACCGTGATCGAAAACAAGTCAAATGACATTATGCGGTTCTTGCAGCTCTTGAGATAATTCAATTCTTCTCATGGTTTTCAAGTCAGAGTAAGTTGCAGACTGCATTTCTCAACTCCCCCCCCCCTTCTCTTTCCTCCTCCTCTGGTTTTTGTTGGTGTCTCCGTCAGCTCCCCAATTATCTACTTAAAGCAGGAACAGAGCAGTCTCTGCAGGAGCAAAACAAACTGCTGATTACAGAGCAGCGTGTCTTTGTGCTGCTTCAGTCGCTGCAGAAATTAAAAGATAATAAGCGGACACTGTACATGCTTTCAACCTGAACAGCCAGCTCACTTTGAGTCGTTACTGTCTCCCGTGGGCTCCAGTGTTTGTGGAAACAGGAATGTGTGTGCTTTAGTCTGAGCCACTTCAGCCCAGGGTAATCCATGGTGGAATAAGTGAGATATGCAGTACGGATACAATCTTTTATCACAGTACCGGTAATTTTATATCACATTAGTGACAGGGAAGTTTCTGGGTATTAAACAGGAAAATCTTTTTAGATACAACACTCAGATGGGAATGTTCTTAATTAAATAGCACCGTGTGCTACCTCACTTTGTAACATCCAGTTACTTCATCACACTGATGCAAAAATCAAATCCAAATTTTGCCATAAAGCAAAAATAAACTACTTTGTGACACTGTGCACAAATGGTCTTATACCATGTCGGCCTCAATAGAAGACAACTGTAGTAAAAGACAACCGTAGCATAATGCTATTGGTCTTCTCATCCAATTCTTGGCAAGAAGGCGAATAAACTTTCCCCCAAAACGTTGGAACTATTCCTTTAATCTCAAGTGTAATATTAATAATTATTAATCACTGGAGAAACAAAGGAATAAATACCACTAAATAAATCTATTGTCTCATGGCACCATCACATTTGCTCAACCCACTTGACAGGAATTTAAATTTTGTCTTACTTCAGTAAAAGTAAATGTGAAGTATTAGTAGTAACGTGTCAGACAGTGGTGGAAAGTAAGTAAGTACATTTACTTAAGTATGTGCTTAAGTGCAATTTTGAGGTACTTGTACTTTACTGTGTTTGCACGCAGCAGTTACCTTGGTTAGTACAGAGAATCCAAACAACAAACTTCTTGTGTTTACTGTTGCATGTTAAAGAAGAAATGGTTAATGTTTGGAAAATGCAGAACTAGCCTATCCATGTCTTCTCCTGATTAAATCAGATCGGAACCAGATCTTGTTGTATCGCCCACCCCAGTAAGGAACCAGCTGTCAGATACATGTAGCGCAGTAAATCAATACAAATGTCCTTCTGTAATGTAGCAGCGGTTAAACTAGATCGTCTCCAAAATGGAAATATTCGAGTAACAAACCAAAGACTCTAAAGTGGTCTTGAACTGAGTACATGGACTCAGTTACTTCACATCTCTGGTTTCAACCACCGTGTTGAGACTTGGACTGTGTAGGACGTTTATCTCCAAGCTGCTCTCCCTGGTGGATCAGCTCTGTCTTGCTCCTGCAGTTGTTATTGTTGTTCAGAGGGTTGATAAGCCATGCATTGTTCGCGTGTCCCTGGCATATATAGGTCACGCTCATTGTTCTGCCTCCTCCCCACTGTATGTACTGCATGTGTGGGTATGTGTCACTGTTTTCTCAACAATATGCAACAGCAGCAGTGCCAGAAGCTGCTGTCACCCAGTGATAATCTCTGCCGTCTCCAACAGCGTGAATGCAAGACAGCATGGACCAAAGTAGCCTAAAGCTAGCCCAACGTTATTTCAGCTAACATTTGTGGTGACTGAAGTGACTATTGGGCCCCAACAGGCTGTTCTCTCATGGCAGACATTAAAGAGGCAATATTATGCTTTTGGGGGTTTTAGTGTATTATGTAGCTTTTTGTGTATGTGAAAGGTCTGCAAAGTCCGCACGTCAGGGAGTTACTGTCTCCCACAGGAAACACTGCTCCTGACCTGGCTGAAACGCCTCGTTTGAATTTCAGCCTTTTCTTCCGTTACTCGTCTATGTCACTACGTAACATTTGCATAATGTGACTGACAACAGAGTTGACCAATCAGAGCAGACTGGGCTTTTTAGGGAGCTAAAACGGAGCGCTCAGTATACTCAAAATAAAAAACAGCATTCATGCTAAAAAAAAATGCTTTATTTATAAGAGTAATATCGGTGGACATGTTTGTCTCACAATGCAAAGGCAATGGGAGCTTCTCAGGTAAAAAATAGCCACAACCACATGAGAGCACATTTTCTGAGAAATATCGGTGACTCTTTTCAAAGGGGAGGAGTTAAGGTCTGCCCAAAAAGTCGTTCAATTTGTCGCTAAAGGAGTCTTAAAAGCCACCAAATCGAGCAAGAAAGTTGCTAAGTTGGCAACACTGTTTGCAACCACAAATACGTTTCAAAAGGAACGCAATGCCGTCCGGATTCCATTTTAAAATCAGCATAATAAGGAACCATTGTTGAATAATGTATCTGCCAAGTTGCAAAATGTTGATACTGAACGTATCTACAAAATGTTCACTGACAAAGTAATTTGTTTTCCTACAATAGCCGCACTTGCAATACAATATCGGCTCGGAGCAACAAGAGCAGGATTCAACTTTTTATGCTTATGTTTAGGCACATAAGTTGGTTAAGGTTGGGGAAAGATCGTGAAAACAACAGCGGCTTGAGGCACGAGACAGGATGTGTTTACCTTTAACATTTAAACGAAACCACAATCTTTCCCTAACATTAACCAAAGTGCTTTTGTTGCCTAAACCGGACCACATGTGCTTTCGGTACAAAAACTTGGCACTTCTTCGACTGGAAAGAGAGCTGCCAGTGAACATGATCAAGGCAGCAGTTACGGTTCCTGTCCAAACGTACTGTAACGGGAACAGAAAATTAGGATCTAAAGTTAAGTCAGTGGACAGCCATGACGTTGTCTACTGATGTAGTTACACTGGGGACAGAGACAGATGCATTTACACCTTTTCAACATCAACAAGAGTCTCAAACCTCCTGCATCTCTAACGCTTCCTGGTTGCCGTTACCCCCTGGCTTTTTTGATAACATATTGACCTCCCAAGACACAGGCTCAGTGTAAAAGGAGTAATAGTCTCGGGTACTTTGACAAGTCGAATGTAGATGCGAGCAACTCTACTGTGCTGACTTTTACTCTGAATCCATCCAGCGTCTGAAATCACACTGAGCTAAGATGTATGGTTATAATATGCAATACATTTAATCTATTATGTATCATTGTAGACATGCGAGTAAAGAGAGGTTTTCCACACATTGTGCTGTGTGTTGGTTTATTCCCTCTGTGCTGTGGTGTGCTCAGCAGCAGACTGAAGAATGTGTCGCCCTGCTGCTGCAGTTTAGTCTGAGAGCAGAAACATGCCTCTATATGGAGACGAGGCCTTCAGGACACACAGGCTCCTCCAGCCACCGACGCTGGAAGTCCAGACCATTCATCTTGGCACCAGGACTCGTCTTCCCCCAGTACCACGCACACACACACAGGAAATGACAAGCCATTCTTTTCGCTTCCTGCTTTGGAAAGTGTAGATGAATTATGCATTTTATCGGATGACAAAAGAGGCCTGTCAGACTCTGCATAATCAAACAGCAGCTCAGTGCGGCGGACATCCATCATCTGCAGAAGGTCACGTTTTATGTTCACACTGAAAGTGTCCAAACACTTTCTTTTGGGGGGGGGGGTTATTTTTAAAAAGAACATTTTTTTGTATTCATGTTTGTGTATTTACATATGTATACTTGTGTACAGTGAAGACCCTTTAATAAATTTGTATATGGACCTGGTTTACCTCTTAACTCAACAAAGTAAAAGAGACACAGACAAGAATGCACCAACACCCAGACAACACATGCCACAGGTAAGAGTCAAACAGACCACAACCGCAAGCTGAGGTCTAAATACACTGAGAACTAATGACTAACAAGGTGCAGCTGGGCAGCCAGGTGAAGACAATCAGGTGATCAACTGAAGCAGGAAACTGAGGAGCAACAGGGACTAAACTCGAGACCTAAATCAGGGTATAAAAGTCCCTTTAGCACGTTTATATATTTTTTATTTTATGTCTGAAGAACTGTGAAGATCCTACAAATTACGACTACTAACAGATTAAAAAGTGACTGCTTGGTTTGAGCGTAACTTTGGCATTTGATGAACAACATAAATCAAATGATCTGTGATGCTTAAATTGAAAGTGACATAATATCACCCAGATTAAGTTTTTTTGTTAACATAATGGGATAACATTTTGAACATATCTGCAAAGTAGCAAAATGTTTATACTGAACATATCTGCAAAACGTTCACTGACAATGTATTTACATTGTTTGCCCTACAATATCTGCTCATAGCAACTAAAGCACGATTTACATTGTTATGGTTCTTTTTAGGCTCAAAGCACTTAGTCGATAGGGAAAAGTGGTGGTCTTGGTTGAATATTAAAAAAGACGGCCTTAGTTAAATATTGAAAAAGTGAAAACGGTGACACGAGACAGGACGGCTTTACATTTTAATATTTAGCCGAAAACATGACTAAAGTGTTTTAGTATCGTAAACCTGAGGACATCCTGCTCTCAGTTGCTGAAGTCCTGCACTTTGTAAACACTTTGTAAACCCGCCATCCGCTCCGACTTCCTCCCTACGGCGTCTGACCGCTACAAGAACGTAGCACTTCCTGGACTGGAAAATGTTTTGCCAGTGGACATAAGCAATTGTGGCTCGGTCACACCAGGAAGTAGCACAGCGTAATTCGTCCGTGAGTCTTCACACTACAAGCTTGGCGATGTAGTGACTACTCGCAGGGCTAGTTGGTGAAATACCTTAGCTGTGAGCTAACAGCTAACACACACTAGCCAGCTGAAGATGTAGTGCTATTCAGTCACAACAGCTCTCTGAGCGTATTTCTAGTTTTATTTTCTCTGCACTGTGCTGTTTACTCCCCCCTGACACTTTGTTCTCAGGATTGTACATCAATAAAGATTTATTGAAGGGATAAAAAAAAGCTCTCTAGCTAGGTAGCTTGGTCGCTAACAGAATAATAAGTTCACTCAGTTTGTTCAAAAGACGTATTTGTAGTATCGACTCCTCTCTCATTACTGTTTGCAAACAATTCCTCAGTTTGTACTCCAACAGACGGTGACACACAGCTAATAAGATACAATAGCTTCCTCCATTTTAGACTTTCTAGCACCCTCAAAGGTCAGCTCTGTCAAGACAGTTTGCTATTGGTCAACAGCGCAGTTTTGTGTGTCAAAGTGCAGCGAAGTTGAACTCAACTTGAAAAATCTGTGCAGGTTTACTCATTACCCCATGAGCGAATCCATGGATCGTGGCGACTTCATGGCAACGTTTTAAAAGCTGGTGTGACTCAACCTTTAACTTTCCTCTATAGCATATTTGTCAGTTATTAAACATACGTTTTAAAAGACAAGGCTGCCATATCACACGTCATGTCACCGTTCATCCGATCGACTTCACACTTAGCAGCTGTAGGACCCAAGGAAGTGCAGTGTCAAGTGCGAGCTCTTGAGATCTATAAGACATATTTATTAGTTGTGTGTTACTACCGCCAGAAGTACACTGAGTATTGAGAGGGGACCCCTATTGACTGTTACCCAGCATGCTGTTTGGTGGTGTACAGCTCGCTCTCCCTCGCTCGCGACCGTACTTTCAAGAACAGATGAAGAAAGAGAACCGTCTTGTAGGTTTGCCATTTTGTTTCGCTAAACTCAAACATTTCAAGCATCAGCTTTGTAACTTTTGGAATGAACGAGTTTGTTCCCGGAAATAGCCTGGTCCCAAATAGCTAAATAGCCTGAAATGCTTGAAATGCCCATCTCTAAATGTGTCCTGGGCATCACCAATCAATAAGTTTGCCATTTTGTTTCGCTACTGGAGGCCAAGCAATCGGCCACTGCACTAGTTGGAACAATTAACTAAGTTTTGACTCACTCACTGTCTTTGGGAGTTCCCAAAGAGCCATCCTCAGGACAGGGGGCTTCGGTGCCCAGAGACTGAAGCAGGAACCAAGTTTTTGTGGTTGAAACATTGAGTTCCCCAATTCTGATTTCCTACGCTCCTGGAAAAAGTTCCTTTCACTGAAAAGGGCCATAATATAATGGAGCTGGTGACCGTAGGAGAGGGGGAGGAAGTGCAGACGACACTTTGGATTATGATGTAAAACTGTTTCCGACAGAGCCCTCATGTCCGTCTGTTTAATGGCGGTGATGATGGAATAAAGTGTTACACACCGGTGCATCGTGTTTGGTTTGAATTTGGGGTAAAATCTCTCAGCACCAAAATGAGTATTTACTCTGGTGAATAGCACCTTAATGATTTATCATATGTAACAGATGTTTGTTAATGCAGAGATCTCTGGCTCCCACTCGGTACACATTATTAATAATTTTCACTGCTCCTCAAGAGACTGGAGAGTACAAGATGAATGGGAGATTAGTTCTGTATTGGATTATGAATAAGTTACCTCGGCTTTGAGGTGGTGGCTTTGATGTTGGAGTGTGCAGAGGAGAGTCGGGGTTATCTGGGAGTCAGAGTGGGCAGATGAAGGTTTGGTAAATTGGAGCAGCAGGGAGGGATCTCCCAGCCTCCCTGCCCAGCAGACAGACAGAAGGGGCTTCCTTCTTCCAGGGGAGACGTCTTTCAGATGGAAATGCAGCCGACTTTTTGTTGCCCCAGTTTTTGTTCGCTCTCTGAGCCTCCTCCCACTCACCGTCTCAGTGTTTCTTTCTCCTCTGTTTCTGTCATCCTGCGGCTTTCCAAAGACGCTGACATTATCTATTGTTATCTCTGAGTGTTTGTTCTGTTTTTCTGAAGCCTGGCACTAACTCACTACTGCTACTGATTTACAAAAATAATGCAGAACTAGTTATTTCAAACCACAGATTTAGACTTTCTTATATCCCAGGTACCTGCACATGTCTACCTACGGTGATGTCAAGAAAGGGATGTGCTATGGCTGAAAAGAGTGTCTGCTGGAGGCTTTCAGTGCATCTTCAGAGCCGGACACAGGAGGAATTTATTCATCAAGACTTCAGTTTGGGCTTCTCTGGACCAGGGCACACTTTAATGCCGGGTTCAGACTACACAATCTTTTTGTCTGTTAAGACTGTGTCAGATTATTATAGTCATAAATTCTTGCTGTGACTCGGCCGAGAGACTCCGCTTCATCCCACCTCATGAATGAGTGGCACTCATTAAACATTAATCACAATACAAGGCTGTAATACCTGACCGAGAGACTCCAGAGTGAGGAGAGACATCTCTAACTGGGACTGTAGGCAATCATAGTAGTTTTATGACTGTGGTTGCTGAGCAATCTGCCGCTCCTCTGACTTTCATTCCAACGGAAACAAATCTCAGACCTCCTCTGAGGCCCCACACTCCTCTAAATCTGCTTTAATAATATATAAAAGTTTTTAATCTGCATCTGGATCTGTTTTAGACAATGATGCAGACTTTTAGACATTACCTAAATCTTTGGACAAGGATTAATCAGACAAATTTAAAGTGAAGTCAGACTCATGACCCCTAAGTTACGGTGATTTAAATTCATCATGTTGGTGCAGAACGACCTTTAGGGGAAGTGCAATCAGATTTTGCTAGATCATTCAGACAGCTGACAAGAAACAACTGCAACTTCAAGTATTTGGCAACCGAGAAAAGATACTGGATTAACGTGAAACCTGACCTCTTCAACATGAAATGGTTTTAGAAATACGGACTCTACAGATAGCCGACAGTAACTAGGTCACTTAAAGTGCATGAAAACACACTCACAACCACCCAGTGTGTTTATGAGCCTCTCTCAGTCTAATGGCTTTATTACCTGTTTTTGGCACACCTGGTCCTGTGCCCCAGTTTTTAAAAGACTTTGATCCATTACCTTTGCAGATGTGGGCTTTACAACAGGAGGTGCGTGCTGTTAATGGATCTCCTCTCCTCGACAGCCTGAGAATGCTTTGTTTTTAAGAACTTCACTATTCTGAAATCTTACACCGACACCCCATCACTGTCCAAAAACACGTGTTTTCACCTGCTTTGTAAAGCTCTTGTTTAAGTGTCTTTGGCTCGGTTTCCTGTTTAGATCTCTGGTTTGCTTGAACTTTCTGGACTCGTCACAGCGGTGCGCAGCTGGAATAAATTGTGTAATTTCACATCAGAATGTAGCTGTAAGCCTTTTTCACAAGAGGATCTCCTACTCTTCTTCCTTTTTTTTCTGCATTTCCACTCCACTATTTCTTCAGCTGTTACTTAAAATATGCCATTAAATGAGAAGTGTTCCCGTGTCAGAGGCTCTTCTGTTTGCTCAAGTGACATGTGATGTTTGGTGGTCCTGACAACGATGTTTCAAATTCTGTAACTGCCTGTCATGTGGAAAATCACTTAACAAAGACATTGTTGTCACAATCCTCTCACTGCCTCAGTGGTCAGATCCTCAAATTAAACAGCTGTGAACCTGCGATAATCGCTGACAACAAACAGGCTTCTTTAGATGTCTTTTTTTTTTTCCAAGAAGGGGAAGCAGGAGTAAATTGCCTCCGTATCTCCTTGTATGTCTGAATATAGTCTCCACATTTATTAAAACTCCTTCACCAGGCAGAAGTCACATTTAGATTCACTTCATCTTGAGGTGAGTCAGGAACTCTTCTCTCCGTTTCCCTACTTAATGTTTCATTAACGTCATTTCATTAACGGGTTTGATAGTTTTCTATATTTCCTAGAAAGGGACTGATATGTAACTGAAAATTCACAGAGAGGTTCCTGTGTGTAATTTGGTACTAATTCAAAGGAAAATGGAGACGGGATTCAACTATAGTACCAATTATTTAGTATTAATGGGCGTAACCTTGAGACTCTTTTAGTGAGGGTCAGCCGAACATGCGACAGAATGAAATATGTCTACAGATGAGCATGAAATTTACATGTACAAAGAATAGGTTTTCCAGTATTAACTGAATATTTACCTGGGAAAAGAAATTGTTCTGGAAATCAACAAACTTAAAGCTTAAAACTCAACATAACTGATTACATTTTGTCTCAGAGCTTTGTCTCTATTTCCCGCACAATCGCTGTCAAACGACATCGTTCTTGTCAGGAAACTTCCAGAACATTGTTAGGAAATTACTGACTCGTAAAATAAAGTGCTTCCGATGTTTCTGGTGAGACTAAGTGATGAGTTTATAAATGGTAAAATCGTCAATGTGCTGTTGATGCTGTTAGGATTCTCAGTATGTAAGTGGTGATACACGACTAGTTGTCCCAATAGACAAAAATAACAAATGGAGCAGAGGCAAATAACGGCAGAATATCTAAATTGTTGTACTTATCTATTGTTAATTAATATTTTTCCTTGTTTTTGGCCGTGCCCCATTTGGCTGGACTTGTTAATGCAGCGAAGGCGGCACATGAAGCGGCAGGCATGACGCTGAACCTCTAACAGCTGATAATAAAAGCGCAGCAGAGATGCTGTGGTAAACTTTTAATTTCAGCCAAGTGTTGCCAAAGACAGCACCCGTTCCATTCGAATTCAGCCATGATAAAGCCATGAGAAATACGTGTCATTTTTTAATCTCATGAAAACAAAGTATTGTTGAAACGTTGGTATGTTTGCACTATTAAAGGCTGCAAATCAAAGTGTGCTCCGGTCCTTTTCCCCCCTGAAGTTTGCTGTTCTTGTCGAGAAGCATCTGATTCAGAGAGTATTGTTTTGTGTGCCGAACTGAAATGAAGTGGACGCCATGGCTGCTCTGGCTCACTGTGCTGGTCAGGTTTTGTCTTCATTCTACATTTAGATGTTCAAATTAGAAAAAGAAAAATTCAAAAGTAAAAACAATTAAAAAAAAAAACCCAAACACGAAGCCTATGTTGGCGTCCCCAATATGTTGCAATGGAGTAAAAGAAATGCATTGTATTGAGAGTTATGAATGAAGAATTAGGGTGAATTAACTGTAACAGAACTAAGAGGGTTTTACTTGAAAATATAAAAAGGTTCAAGAATTAGATAAAATATTTGTTAGCTACCATCAGAGCTCCCTGACTACAAGTCTGTAAAAAACCGTTTTCACTGTGTGGAACAAAAACATGGCAGGAGTTCACTGCGGTAGTGAGAGGAGTCCTCTGCAGCCTGTTAGCTGACCGGGGGGATGGGCGAGGTCAAAGGTCAAAGCACACTGGGGCTCAGCCTGGCAGAGTAAACACAAGCTGACTTTTACTGCTAACCAACAGCCACTTCTGCTTCTGTTTCAGCCTGTGGAGGAGTGTTGAACATCAACCGTTAAATGTTTCAGCAGATTGTGAGTTCAGCATTAAGGGCCGAAGAGTAAACAAGCACACGGACAAACACTCCTGTGTTCCTGCGTGGCTTTTGAACATTTCCTACAAAGTGTTTGGAATAATTGATGATTTTGGCTAATAAGCTCCAGAACGGTCGTCATGTGCTCTTCAAAAAGATCCGCGCTCTTATGAAATCCCTGAAATGTCAGCGGCTTGTAATTGACTTAATGAGACGCAGCAAGAAGAGCCGGTTCGATGACAGTCAACTAATCACAACTGTTCAGCCAGAGCTGGAATCTATTAAAAGTCCAACGAACTGGGCTGTTTTGAACTTAATTCAATTAAACGACATGAAGGCTGCAAACCAGAAGAAAGAGCAGAAACATCTCATCTGGTGATGAAACAAGAGCAGAAACTTGAATACCACGTTTAATTCCATGTCGGGTTACAGAAAGTTCAACAAGACAAATTAAATGTTTTTTTATCAACATGGGACGGTAGTTTTATTAGAAAAGACTGACTCTGATTTTCTTTTCTGGTGAAGAAAGACTTGCTTCGTTCACAGTATTGCTCCGTGCTCTGCTGCCGGCACGAGGAAAGAAACCATCAAGAAATACTGTATTGAGAGTTTGAGAAAATGAAAACTGTGAAAACGAGTGCAACGCCGTCACAGTAAATTTAGTTTTACAATGTGCAGCGACGATAAAGGCATTATATTCTATTTTATTTTATTCCATTCAAATGGATGTACTAACAGGCTCAGCTGCGGAAATGATCATAGCTTCACATTTCTTCTTCTGTGTAAATGAAATCAAACACGTTGTCTGTGTTACATTAGTCCAGTTCCCTCAACTTTAGTAGTACAATAATACTAGTAATGATAGCAATAAGTAGAAACTGAAGAATAGGCCTTGCAACACTTTCCTGAAAAGGTTGTTTAAGAATTAAACTGGAAGAAGCGATTGAAAAGAAAGGGAAACATCATGAAAGTCATTAAAATATCTGATGAGTTGATTCCAGCCTGAGCTCCTCGTACAGTGAAGGACTGCTCACCTTTTTCCTTAACACAGGCAATAATAGTGCCCTTCACTGTGATAGAGGGAGGTTTGATATGTTTATTTTGAGCCATGCTAGCGGCGTGGATGGATGGCAACGTCGGTCGGTTCACCGCTTTGGTCCAGACTGAAATATCCCAACACCCATTGGACGGATTGCCATGAAATTCAGTAAATATTTGTACTGTTTACCTCGTGATGCTGGTGACAAAAGATAAAATGCTGCTGTGATAACTTTCCACAGCAGTAAAATCCTTCCTCAGAACATTATCACCGTCAGACTCATGGATCTGTTACTCTAACTGAACCCGGTGGATCATATTTCATTATGTCACTGGTACCTGAAGCAACACGCCTCCACCAATGCAGCCCTTTTCATTTTCAGTGTGAACGCCCACCGACTCTTGTTGAAAGAGATGTTGATCTCTTTGAGATGTCTCCTTCTGTTCTTCATGTGTATGGACTGAAAACAGATGTGCTGGAGGATACTATAGGTGTATGTGTTGTTTATTCATGCAAGCACATGTACAATAAATGTGGGCATATTTGTGGCATTTTGTGCTTCTTTCAAATTTGGAGGGAGAAGCGATTGTAAAGTTAGATTGTAATCTTCTCCCGTGAATATATTTATCTCTCTGACCTGCCTGCAAGAGGCATTGCTTTCTCTCTCCACTCACACAGGTGAGACTGTTTACCTGATAGAGATCGCCTAGCCACAGTTTGTACAAAGGTATGTTTGGTTCATTCATGCTTTCTGAAATGTGTAGGCACATTTAAAATTATGGAGGAAATCAAGTAGTTGTACATTTTGAAAACTTGACAACATGAAACTTGTTGTACTTTCAATAAAATGTCATACTTCCAAGGACGGAGCACTTCTTCAGCAGTCTGATAAAGAAAGTTCTGTGTGATTGAAGCACCAGCATTTAAGTTTATATAATTAATCTTTTTTAGAGCTTTCACAGCTAGAAGATAGACGTCACCATCATTTAAAGGGAAGCCACTGTAGAGAAACTAGCATTTGGGTCAATCACGTGTGTCATCTTTGTTAATAATATTGTGTATTTTCCAATGTCACTCCAAAAAGAGAACTTTATCTTTGGTCCATTGAAAGGCGTTTCCAAAAATACTGCAAAGATTTCCATGAAATATGCTGTGGATATTTCCAGTCTCCAGAGGATGATTTTGGTGACAAAAAAAAATCCACAAGAAATTCTTCACAAGACATATCAATTTGTAATGGTCAGACTGTTATGAAATGATACATTCCTGCCCCTCAGAGGATAAAATCTTAAGATGTTGATGACCTCATCTTCATCCTCTAGCGCCACCCTCAGGTCAAACTTTACATTTTTAGCTCCACTACTGGTAAGGCTGATGCAGTTGATTTGGACGTGTGAAATCACAAATATGGTGTGAAACTTTTAACTTCTGACGCGTTGACTCTGTTCTGAACAGACTTTATTGACACTGGCCCCTTTTATACAGCCTGTTCAAAGTGGGAATGTTGCGTTATTCCACCTCGCCGTTCTGTATAAAACGTATGAACACGGAATGGGCGGGCTTTGTTGATAAGCTGGCAGCGGAAGTAGTAACAGAGCCGAATTGACGTCTGTGTAAAATGGGGCAGCCGGCAGGACAGGACAGGGGTGTGACGTTTTGATGACGTGTTATGTGTGCGACTTACCGCTGGGGGATTAAAAAAGCTGCTAGCAGCAGTTAGCATTAAATCAATCGCACAAACACGTTGCTTGCACAAGTCCGCCGTTGTTCACATCATGTTGTGAACGATGCACAGCAACTTTGCTTGCTTTTGCAGAGTGGCATAAATGTGCACGGCTAGCAAAAGCACCTCAACGCTCAGTTCACCCGCCATTATTATTGTTTAGAAAGAAGTGTCGCTACCCGACGCGTGTTGTTATGTTGCATGTTATATCACACTAGATACTGACGCTGTGGTGTTGCACGTCACTCCTCTTCTGCTACCGGAAGGCCGGTTGTTTGGTTCATTGTAAAAAAGCGAAACCGCCGTAATGACGGGTCATCTTTACGGCAGTACTGAGGTATTGTGAGGTGGAAGCCATGCCCTAAATACTCACTAGAGCGCCAAATGTAGATGAATCCGCCGCTGAAAATAGTTCTCCAACAAATGCACTTTTCCCTCCTGTTTGAGTAACATTTGATTAAAAACTGCAGTGACCACCTGATTTAGGAAATTGCTGAGTTCTTTTTAAAAATTAAACTATACATTTGTGAGGTTTTTAAAGATTTATGTCTTTAGTAGGAACCAATGGGCTTAGAGCTGAGAGCCACAGACAGGGTGCAGTATTGAGAGACGGACTGACATGTTGTTGGTTTTGGTCTTTTCATGTGATTTGTTAAAAATAAAAGAATATATAATGACACCAGACTAATCCTTTAACTGTGCCTCATTATATAAGTGCTTTCAATGCTTTATCTGTAGCCTTTATGTCTTTTTCCCTTCAGGACTCAAGAACTTCAAAAGCAGTTATGTAAGTGGAAAAAAGTCCCTCTGCTTTTATACCAGTGTGATGAACTGTGATTTCTGTGAGTCTGTTAGCGTTAGCAGGCGACTGGACAACTCACGAGTGGAGGCGAAGCTTTTATAAGAGCTGTGTTTATGATATCAGCCAGAGACTCACTGGTCATCTGCTGAGACGTGGAAACAGCTGAAGCTTTGTTTGGTCTCACAATGATTGAGTTGTCTGTGTGAATCTGTGGGTCAGTTTGTCGGTGGGTGGAAAAGCTTGTGGTTTTTGCTAAAGGCCTGTTGGCTTCTTTGGAGGAAGTTCTAGACTCAGCTACTATCCAAACAGTGTGGTTATAGCAACAATGACTCATGAATGTCTGATCTGTCACATCTATGGTTAAAGTCCGGTTAATTTTAGAAAATTAAAACTTGGTTAAGGTTAGACTGAACGCCCATTTTACAATGATTCATCAGAAACCCAATTTCTGGGCATTAATTGTCCTCCTCAGTCATGCTGGGAGAGCAGTCAAGGACAAGACACAGTCTGCCTGCAGGTTTATAGCCTGTTTAGTGATCATGTATGTTAGGAACAATCTCTCGTGCGTTATGTACAGTACTGTGAGATAAAGAGGATGAGAGAGCCACTTAGTAGGCAACTGAAACTTTATTTGGCCCTTATGTTGTTGTGCTTACTTACTAAATTTAAAAAGATACAGATAAGCCTCTGAGTAACACTCAGATTTCATGTTCTGCTGAATTCTGAAATGTTCACAGTAACAGTATCTGCAGTGTGTCGTTAATATCAAAACATATCAGTGATAAAATATTATAACACAAGATTTGCTTGTAACCTTTTTCTGGAGCACTTGACCGGCTGAAGAAGGCCATCGGATACGGTTGAAAGCTCAAGGGAGTTTAGAATATTTTTTTCTCAGAGATGTGTTCCCATTGTCCAGAACACAACGCTCTGCTGTGCTGTGTTTTCCTGTCTGATAAGCCTCCAAACGTGTAGTTTCATTATTTCAAACCGTATTTACTGATACATGAAGCAACACACTAGCACCAATTATTATTGTTTTTTTAACGTAGTGCTATTTTCAGTCTGAACGCCAGCTGCAGCATGTGTACACGTGCTCCCCAGTGTCAAAGTTGCACACTTTGTATGCCAAACCATCCACCCTCAGGTGCAAATGGGGGGAAAAGATACTCATCAGAAGTGTTTACACGAGTCTCGACTCAGACACGGGTGATCAGGAAGCACATTTACTGACAGTTTTGGTACATTTGGAAATGTGAAGCTAAATATCCATATTTTATCTTCATGTGCTCACTGGCTTCTCTGTTTCCATCCGATGTGGATCTGCGTTTCCCTAATCTCATTCAAGTCTTTGTCTTTATGCTGACGGTTTAAGCCGTTGCCATGGCAACATTCAGCATGTGGAAAGAGGAAACTGGCATGTGAAAAAGGGAAAAGCACATTAAACTGTTCAAACGTGTGACTCCAAAGCTTCACACCTCGCCGATGATATCGAGAAGTCATTGTAACCTCTCGGTGAGAAGGAGCAGAGTCCGCGGAGAGGACGGGGTTCTTCCTCGCTGCGTTTCAACGATGGGTTTCTGTTCCTGTGTGTGGTCACTCGGCTCATTGTCATTATCATAAACTGAGTGTTAACCCGACGCAGCAGCTTTCGGGTCTCAAAATGCAAGGGGTGGCAGTGTTTTTGGCTTTTGGCTCCATAACACTGTATGAAGGGCTCTCTCTCACACAACTGGTGTTACTGGTTCACTTGTTTGAAGACCACATTACCTATGAACGCCACTGCTTCCTGCCCCCTCTATGACGTCTTTGGATGTAAGCTCCCTCTCAGACTTTCTTGTTCATTTCAATGAAACCAAAAAAAAGGAATGCACAAAAAAACAAAAACAACCCCCCTCCCCCAAACAATGCAGGGTATTTCAGCAAAAAATATTGATCGCAGCGTCATCCTGCAACACCCAGTCCAATCAGATGTCAGCCAGCACACTGTGTGTTTGCTCTTTGCCTCCCTTCAGCAGCGGAAACAAAACAGCACTAAAACACTGGCATATCATCAACTTTGAAGTTGATATGATGAACTTGTTGGCAAAAAGTTGCTTATTTACACGTCCAGCAGTAACGGAGCAACATGATCGTTCATTTGGAGTCGCGTGTCTGGTCACCTGGATGATGCAAGTCCAATAGTCACTCTCTTTTAGCTCTGTTTTGGTCTCCACCAACTCCTGCTGGAAATATCCACTCTGTTCACCAGCTAGCTCTTCTCGTTTGCTGCTGAGCAGGTAGTGTACAGCGGCTCTTTACAGCTTTTTCTCTGAAATCGACGCGGTGAGAGTGAACCAGAACAGTAAAGCTGTGTGTCAGACAGATAAACAATGAGCTGAAACTCACTATAAAGCTGTGTAAAGCTGATAATTCTCTGCATGTTCATTACTACCACAGACACCTTTCACATTGACATTTTTTTTGCATTGTCACTGATAGCCACTTTAAGGATTGTCTTTGTTGTGGGGGAAGGGTGGATGAGCTTTTTCTGCAATTATTATATTTCTATATTTATTATATTTTCCATATTAGTTTCCCATGTTTTCCACCATCACAAACTACAGTTTCAAAACTTGTTGTTGTTGTTGAATCAGACTGTTGTACTGAATTGCAGTGACTTGTACAAGAGTTTCTGTTTCTCTCATTACTAAAAATATTTTATGCATATGGGACATGCAGTAGAGGCCTTTCGACTCACTGGAATGTGTTTCTTCTTGACATCCATTTAGCTATAGTAAATAATTGCATTTGTGAATAAAAGAGGAACACAGGAAAACGCAGAAAAAGACAGAACATACTATCTAAAGTTTCAGAAAGCCACAACATATAAGAATACGTAAGAAATACTATCTGGTGCAGTGAAGATCAGCTAACAGGACTCTAATGCAACATAAGCTGTAGCAGACAGCTACGGCTCAAACAGCCGGAACAAAGACCTGAGGTCAGACTGTGACTCCGCTGCTCTGTGAGAGGAGAAGTGGATTAAAGGGCCACTGAGTCGGTCACCATCAATTGTTTTGGGATGAAAGCAAAGAAAGGCGTTCACATAGCGCCGGTCAGCTGGTTCCCGTCCAGCTGTCTGTGGCTGTTTCAGGGACAGAGGAATGTCACGACTACCCCCCTCAATCCACAGGGACAGCACTTGTTTGGCAGCCAGCCATCCCCCCTCCGCATTCACACACCAGACAAAGACGGACGGCAAGAGTCTATACTGCTTTTTTTGTGACAGAGGAGGAATGGTCTGTCCTTGTGGCCAGATAATGCTAAAACATATTTGTTTAATGAAAACTTACACTGTGTTTGGTTCCTGTCACATTAACAAATCATTCATTATTGTGTCTTTGAATGTAATTTATCACCAGATCGCCATGACATTTGGTATGATATCTGTGGTCCACAGAGGATATTTCTGAATTGTTTGGGGTGGCCACTTGACCTTTTGTGCAGCGCTGCCAGGAAGTCAAAATTCAAGACTGTTTTCACCTTAAAAGTGACAGCATTTGTCATGAATTAAAAGCAACCTGCATATGACAACCTGACATCGACCTCTAACGACTACACGAATAATGACTCTGTCCGGACCAAAGGCCGAAGTAGTGTGATGTTATCATAGCACCACAAAACGTCTTCTCGGGAGGAAGTTGGGTGGAAGGTTTGGATCAGCAAAGCGTGTGACTTCCTGTTTCCTACCAACAGTCAGCGTTGGTTTGTTTTAACCATGACCACCGCCTTTGTCTAACTGTAACCGAGTGGTTTTTGTGCCCAAACTTAACCAAACCCATGTCCCATGCTGGTACAACAAGATTGTTTCAGATGGCGATGACAAACGACACTTTGGACCATGACAAGGTTTCTCAAAAATAAAATGCTGTATATCCATAACGCTTGATACATTGGCGGTCTATAATCTATAGTCCCCAGAGGATAAATATGGTTTTTAATTTGACCATTCTCGCATTTCACACAAGAAATATCAAAATCTAAGAGGCAGATTTGCATAAAATGTCCTGATCCCCAGAGGATGAACTCTCGTGCCACCTTCAGGACAAACGCCATTACTTGTAAGACTTTAAGAATAGCTAAATCTCTAGTATGTGGTTTTTGCCTCAGTTCACGATTTTGACTCTTTGTCTGTAAAAGAAAAAAGCATTCATTTATCTCTGTCCAGTTGTAGTTTTAAGAATTATTTTATCTTATTCTGAGAAGGGAAAAAAAGGGATGTTAAGACTGAATGATTTACGATTATGGGATTTACAATTCAGCAAACTTTATCGATCCCCAGGGAAAAAGAGTGCTCACAGACCTGAACATAAAATACACAAAACATAGTAAAGTACAAAACAATATGACACAAATAAGTAAAGAAAAAAGAGCTTAAACATATCACATAAAATACAATGTATGTAAATCACTGCATTTCATAAAACCTACAGTAGATGGACATGGCGGCATTTAATTGGGTCAGCTGATGTCTGTTTGATTCTTTGATGTATTGGACTTTAATGTTGTTCAGGCCATTAGTGGAAGTGTCCTTGTCAAATATCAGGGTCTCTTTAGTGACTCTCATGAGGAATTAATAACATGAGCAGCTCTCTCTGAACCCGCTGACACTGATATCACACACTAAGCCGTGCAAGCTAATTAATGAGAAGAGATTTAAAAAGAGAATACATGCAAGCTTAGAAAGAGAAAACTAGAATCTGTATAAAGCTCCTCTGTCCTTTAAGCACAGAGGTATGAACAAGGTCATTAAAAGGTCAGCTCCATCCAGCAGCCTGTAAAGTTGCGTTTTTATAGCCTTTGGTTTTGTCCAGCTGAGTGAGTCCATGTTTCTTGGTCATCCGGCTGTTTCAAACTGCACTGATGCCACTTTCCCTTCGAGGTAAAATAGCTCTTTGCTTTTCTCAGGATCACACACTGTGAATATTGTGTATATGGATATATATATATATATATATATATATGGAGTCCTCCAGGCACCGGTCCAAGTTAAAGTGGTCTGAAGATTTAGGCCAGGCTTCGATTTGCTAAAGGTCTAAATGTAAGGTAAAAAACTGCACAAAAAAGACAAATTTTAATCCCTAAAATTTCAGCCATCCCACTATCTCATAACTAAAAGCTGTGGAAACAATCAAAATGGAGGAAATGTTGCTAATAATCAGATGCACTTAAGAAACCAGGTTACTGTCAGGTTTCTGCAGTAATCTGCATTTTAACTATGTCATGTCATGTAAACGAGAAACCCATTTTGTGTAATCTGGGTAGGGGATTAGAGAAACCTGATTTCCCAGCTAGTGTAGATTTCTCCTGAATCGTTAGCTAAGAGTAACGGATAAACAGTTGAAATAGTTAGCTAAAAGTAACGGATAAACAGTTGAAATACTTAGCTAAAAGTAACAGATAAGCAGTTGAAATAGTTAGCTAAGAGTAACAAATAAACAGTTGAAATACTTAGCTAAAAGTAATGAATAAACAGTTGAAATAGTTAGCAAAGAGTAACGAATAAACAGTTGAAATACTTAGCTAAAAGTAACGGATAAACAGTTGAAATACTTAGCTAAAAGTAACAGATAAGCAGTTGAAATAGTTAGCTAAGAGTAACGAATAAACAGTTGAAATACTTAGCTAAAAGTAACGGATAAACATTTAAAGTAGCTAGCTAAAAGTAACGGATAAACAGTTGAAATACTTAGCTAAAAGTAACAGATAAGCAGTTGAAATAGTTAGCTAAGAGTAACGAATAAACAGTTGAAATACTTAGCTAAAAGTAACGGATAAACATTTAAAGTAGCTAGCTAAAAGTAACGGATAAACAGTTGAAATACTTAGCTAAAAGTAACAGATAAGCAGTTGAAATAGTTAGCTAAAAGTAACGGATAAACATTTAAAGTAGCTAGCTAAAAGTAACGAATAAACAGTTGAAATACTTAGCTAAAAGTAACGGATAAACATTTAAAGTAGCTAGCTAAAAGTAACGGATAAACAGTTGAAATATTGAGGGGGCACTTGAATTCAGCTGACACGACTGTGGGGGGAATCTGACCAAAAAGGCTTGTTACTAGAATAGCCTACCTAAGACAATCATGAATTACACAATTTTGTGCAACTAATGAACTGAGTCATCTATTTGAATTCTACAGTATTTGTGCAAAGTCATTGCACGAAAAGCCCTTCAGGGTTGTTTGGTTAAGTAATTTAGGAAATGATTGCATAATTCATTTAATATTGTGTAATCATGACTTGTACACAAGATGTGGCTTCCAGACAGTGACTCATTTCTGAAAACACTGCTGCAGAAAGACCATTTATCTAAACTTGAATCTACACTTGGTCTCGAGTGCAGAAAGCAGCACTAACAGCAGCAAGCTGGAGCTGCATTATATTCCGGGTAATAAAGCAGTCACAGACCTTTGGCAGTAGAACATATGGATTTGTTTAATCGGTGATTTGATGTGCCTGTTAAAAGCGTATTGGGTGAAGAAATGAGAATGTCAGCTGTTGTGTTCAGTGTACAGTGTCTGCTCGGTTGTACACTGCTGGTAATTCAATTCTCAGAGGAGAATTGAATTACTCAAACGTATTTTTCTACCGCTGCTTTATGTTGTTAGAGGGACAAGTCGCTTTAGAGCTTTTAAACTACATGACCTTCATTTTTAAATGGCCGCGTGACATAAAATAAATATCCTGTTATATAGTCTGAATTCTGATGATGCCTGCTGCAAATGTTCCTTAACAAAAAGCAAAATGTGAAAACCCACATTTAATTAAATATTTTGTCTTTTTTTAATACTTGTTGGTTTTCATATATATGTGTGATGAAGTTGATTTACACACACATTCTCCACAGTAGAAAGCTAAATAAAGCCGCTGCAGTCTTGTGTTTGATACTAACAGCCGATCCTGAACATCGTGACATTAGCTGGTCTGCAGAAACATATAGGGAGGAAATTTAAAACCCTCCATATCCTCCAGGGAGAGACTGCTAAGAGACACAAAGAGGTGTGATCTCATTCAGTCAGTGCATTATTGATAACGACTAAATACAGTATTAAAGACTGGCAGCAATTTACACAGTCGCCATTATAATGTGAGAAACATATAATAAACACTGGGGCTGCAATTAACAATTGTTTTCCTTGGTGGTTATAATAATTTTTATTAATTGTTTAGTGTGTAAATAATGAAAAATGCCAGTCACGATTTCCCAGACCCCAAAGTGACGTCTTCAAATGTCCAAAACCCAAATATATTCAGTTTACAATGATATAAATTAGAGAAAATCACCAAATTCTCACATTTGAGAAGCTAGAACGACAGAATATTTGGCATTTTTTCTTGATAAATGACGCATACAGTATAATAATGAAATAAAGATGCTCTGGTGACACTGGATTCATAACGCAAGCTACAATGTGACTCTGTGGAAGAGCAATAAAACAGCATTTCTGTTCCTGAGGTGATGTGACGACAATATATCCCATGACTCTTTGTCATTGACATGCTGCCAAAGCCTCACGGGCAGGGCATTCGTAGGAAGGGCAATAGTGGAACTAACTACCAAGGGCCCAGATATGGGGAGGGCCCTCAAGAAGCCTGGAATTAAAAGCAGGATTTTATCTAAATGTTGTAAATTTGTATGTTTTATTATTCTTACTGTAAGTTAAGTTTTATTGGTGGCTGAATACACTATTTGACAGTTGATTTGGAGCCTCCCCCCTCTCCAAGAGCCAGTAGGCGATTTGAGGGGGGAGAGCTGTTGGTCAGACACAAATAGTTTGTCTCAGTAATTGCGCTGATGCTTATTCAGGGGAATCCAAGACAACTTCCAGGCAATCACTTCTATAAAAAAAATAAACTGAATCCAGGCCACCGAAAGAGCAAGACAGGAATGAGAAAGAAAGTAATTTGAGGGAAAACGTCTCTAAACAAAATCCTTTCAAAAGACAAACGACTGAAACTATTTCCTAACGCCTGTTTTAAATTGGTAAGTCAGTTCAACCTAGCTAAAATTACAAGTATTAGCTTGCTGATAAATTAAGCACAACTTCCCGCCCTCTCTCTTCATGTACGTGAGGATGTTAGCCAAGGTGAGCTCATCAAGTGGCTATCGAGCAAATGTTTGCAGGAGTTTACGCTGAAAGGAGGTTTGCATCATCAAGAGTGAACACAACTAGCAAGCACAGTAAAACAAGTCTTTTTCAGTTGTCTGTCAGAAAAGAGGCTTTCTTCTCTACCTTTGTCTTACACTTTGCGTGTTTTTGCGAGAATTGAAATTCCTGAATTCCTTTTAAAACACCATGGCCACCGATGGTCTAGCAACAATGAACATTTCAACAGACAAAAACAGAATAAGGTTTCCCTGTAGTGTAATTTTATTTCTTTAGTTAGATTTGTGGTTCACAACTGCCATTTTCATTTTTATTTCATGTAACAGAGATCTTTTTTAACAGTTTAACTATATTTTTTGTGGTTGATTTTGAAGGACACTAACACTTTTTGAATAGGAACTTGCTGTAGGGTCAGGCATGGTTGAAAATGAGTCTCCTCTTGTTTCACAGCAGGCCGTTCACACTCATAACCCAGAACCCCTAAATTATAGAATAAGCTGCTCTCCATGAATCTTTGAGAAATTTCACAAGAATCCCCTCCGAGCCATGAATGTACCCTCCCAACTGTGAGCTGATATTAAAATGCAGGGAGGGATGAGTGTGTAAAAAATTTAAATGGAGACTGAAGTGGTCTTGCTGTGTTTGGAAGCCCCTCGCTGATTAAATGAGGTGAAATCTCAAATCCTTGAGTTCCTGTTCCTGCCTTTTGCTGCTTTAATCCGTCCCCGATCTGAATATTGTAACTGATCTTTTCTAAACACTCTCACAGATTAGAATTTCATATTCCCATTATACAAAACTACATGTGCTTACTATTCAGCAAGTATGCAGTGATTTTATTGACATGCTAAGGGTAATAGTTAGATGAAATGCTTTGTCAGTGCAGATAAAAGTCTCTCTAATCAAATCATTGTATCAGTTATTAAAGGCGGGGTCAGCGATTCTAATCCAACACGCGTCTTTTTGTCAGACGGGATTCAGCGAATATCTCCTCTCGGTCCGCTAGCTGTGCGTTCAGTGTGTGCGCTGAAAATAACTCCGGTGTTTGTACTCAGCCCCGGCTCTGTAAACGGGAAACTAACAAAAACACTATTAGCCATGATTTGTGTGTCTGGTAACGTTAAACGACTTGTCCGCAGACATTCGGCTGACTCTCTAGTTTAAGATCTGCTGCTGTTGTGATGTTAGCTATAGCAGCAGCAGAGTTGTGAGCGTCGCTGTCTGGAGCTGCTGTGCTGGCTCTGGGAAACCGCCTCGTCCTCTCTGGCTGTTAGCTTCGCAGCAGCAGCTGCAGCGACAGTCTGCTAACCCACAGCCTAGCTAACGTTAGTTATATTACTCGCTGTGTCGTTGTTCGCTCTATATCATGGTATTTGTCATGGTATTGGATTTCTCCAGAATTACATACCCCACCTTTAATCCTGTTGGTTTTTCTCAAAATATTGAAAACAATCTGTCAGTGGGGTGAGATTATAGAGACATGACATCACTTTTCGGCTAGCTGCTGTTCCACTAGTTTATGTAACTCAAAAGTAATTTAACATTAAAAGTACAGCTCCCCTGACGTTGTGCAGTGCAGCAGTGAGTCTGTACTATAAGTCACATTTGAACAGTTTCTCTCTTACACGTGATAACCACGACTGACACGCTCTCTGCTAACGACACCTTTCCAACTTTTTAGCTGTAACCTCTGCAGTCTGTAAACCTCTACATGGAGTAACGTACGCTGACGCTATTACCTCCTTCCTCTCGATGACTCAGCAGGCGTTAAGATGAACGAA
Organism: Siniperca chuatsi; assembly: GCF_020085105.1. Lineage (NCBI taxonomy): Eukaryota > Metazoa > Chordata > Actinopteri > Centrarchiformes > Sinipercidae > Siniperca > Siniperca chuatsi. Next base: position 27,389,916 of record NC_058053.1, read on the forward strand.
AAGTAACATATAGTGGGAATCAGTGCTAATATTTGTAAGCTATGTGCTGACTAGCTTCCACTTCTTGAGTGGATTACAAACTTAGCAGCATGATGGCTAGCACTGATAGCTAACACTGTGTGGGTTTGTTACAAAAGGTGGAATAATGTCTTGTATCAACATTGGTAGGCTATGCAGTCTAATCAGTAGAGCACCACGGTAGTTCTCAAATTCGAGTCAGTCGCTGCCGTGGAAAACACCCACCCAGAGGCTCGAGTCTTAGATGCTGTTTCCACAAATATATAAATAAAAAACAATGATATCCTCTTTTGAAAAACTATAAAAATATGCAAATAGAGTTGGTAGGTAAAAATGGATGGGGCAACTAAAACACTTGTTTATGTTTTAGAAAAGTCGACATTAGTTGTTGAGCTGGGACGAGATGGGAACACTGATTTCCATTTTCACAGTCAAACATTACACTACTTCCTTATTTGGCACTACACTTTGGCAATGGACGTATATTGTGTCTTGCAGAATCATCTGATGTGACCGTAATAATACAGGCTATGATGTCGTAAGAGAGAACTTCGTTGGTAAACTACAATCTACAGATGATCAGTGAAACTCTGAGTATGTGCAAGATAATCAGTAACGTGAGGGTTTCCTTCCGCTCAAACAGGACGTCAGAGACATTTAGTGGTTCAGTTGTTTGTTTAAGACTTTACAAAATGATTACAACTTCTCTGTGACATTGTGCAGCAAACTAACCCAAATATTTGCAGGGGGAAGTAAAGTTTCTGTGATACAGTATCAGCGGTCAGTAGATATGACATCATTGTGGTCTTGAAACACCTGCTACTTAATTTGCAGTCACTGCAGCCCTGTGGTCATGGTGGTCACTATCTTTTGGATTTTGGATTTTGTCCTCAGCACGTATTTCTGTGGGTGGCAGCTGGCAAAGATCAACGTCAGTCTAAAAACCACAATGTGCCATCACTGTTACCATAAAAATCTTTAAACAGTTTTAGAAACTAAATTAAACTGATAAAAGAAACAAGAAAGAAACTTTGATCCTGCCACCATTTATTTAAACGGGTGCAATCTGGTGCAACAAGCCACATTTTTAACATCAATAGCAAGCCAAAATATTCATTCGAATGTTACAATAAAACCAGGAATAGTTCCCGAGCCATTTCCACTACTGCTCTCAGCCTTGAAAGAATAATGCACTTCACTTAAAAGTATCCTGTCACGGTCTGTCAGCGGTGGAGCGAATGCCAGCAGCCATCAGGTAAATGGAAGAGCAGTTTGGAGACCCACTAACCTTCATGTGATGCTTGCAGTCTGAGAGTGAAGAGCCTTCACGACAGTACGCCGGCGTCAGAGACAGCGGTGACCCAAATGGACAAATTCTGTTCGAGCTAAATATAACCTGAAGTGATGGAGCAGACGGATGGTAATAAAATACAAACCCTCCAATGACAAGAGGCCCCCGTCTAACACTGTGCTTACTTTTTGTTTTCTAACTGTGATTACTGTCATGGTGGAACATTCGCCACATGAAAATACCTTGTATCTGTAGTGTCACGCTTGCTGACTGACTTTTGTGTATTCTGATCATCCTAGCAGGTTTTAGAGAGTTTTAAGAGGCTAAGGGGTTTAAAAATTGTCTCGACTCAGACGGAAGCATGTAATCCTTCAATTTATTCGAAAGCATGAAAATCACCAAAACAGTCGGTACAAGGTTTTCACCCAAAAGGTCTTAAGAAAACTTTTCAGAATATTATCTGAAAGTACCTGCCTATGTAGGGCTTTGGATGGTTTTTATTCTTTAAATAAAGCCAAAGTAGACATACTTGCCTTTGAATGAGGAATAGTTCTAACTAAATGCCTTGGTTTATGGTCAAGCTTTGATTTAACAAGACTGAGAGTTTACAGCCATGCTAGCCGCTTTGAGGCTGCACAGCAAGGCTTTGAGCTAAATGCTAACATGCTAACCATGTTCACCATCTTAGCTTAATGTGTTCGTTTACTAACATTTGCTAATTAGCACTAAACACAAAGTACAGCTGATGGGAATGCCATTAGTTTTGGAAGGTATTTGGTCATAAAGCAAAGTATTTCTACAAACGAAATTTTGAAAAGTTAAGGGATCACCAAAGTTATTACAAATCATCCTGCTACGTTTGAATGGTTTTAAACCAAAGCTTGAATTTTTTAAAGATGTATTAGCCTTTGGTTGGATGATGCATGAATGTACTGGTTTAGGGTCAATCTTGGATTTAAAAATAACACAAAAGTGATTTGTGGTAAATAATTCCATAGTCCATATTTGAGTTTAGGCTGTCTTAGCTGACTTGTAAAGAGATCATTGGGGCTGAAGCCAAATCGGGCCTGTGTTTCAAGGTCAAGTTCTACTTGGAACTACTGATTTAGGGTTTGGTTAAATCTGGGGCAGCTAACGTTACAGCAGACCTGCTGAACAAACATCCCCAGCTAAGAGGTCACCTCATTCAGCCATTGTATGAAGTGGGACAGGTGGAACCGCCTTTTTATCCCAAACAAGAAGGGGGGGGTGGGGGACTGCAGAGGCCGGCTCGCTGTGGGCTGTAATATTCATCAAGTGTACAGAAGAGCCATCAGCCGGTTGGATCTGTGCCAACTACAGGTGGAGGACGGAGGAATTTTAAGACAACAGAGAGTGAGACAGAGTGAGAAGGAGGGTGCTCAGCCTGTGGTAGTGGTCCCTGCAGGCCTGGCGTGGTGGGGGGCAGGTTGTGGGGTTGAAGGGAGGGGGAAGAGCAACGACACAAAGGATCTGTTGTCCTTTCCCACTGGAGTGGAGGTTTCCCAGGAAAACGTTACTATTCAGGCCCAGGTCCGAGATAAGACAGTCCCCCTTCCTTTGTGTTGTAGCTGTGGAGGGGTCAGGAGAGCTCGGGGGGAGGGTGGAGGAGGAAGTGTCCCCAGCTGGAGGATGTAAATCCACTGCCTGTCCACAGCAGCAATGAATGGCTGCTCCATGTTACAGCAGTGAGATTTTCAGTTAAAGCATTTAGGGAGGCACTTATGCTATTTGCTCTGCTACTGGCTGCTGTTAGCAGCTAGCTACTTTATCAATGTTAGCAAACATAGATGCACCGAAAACAGCTGTTTTCTTGTATCTGAAGCTGGTTTTGTGTTGTGCTTTGGTGTGTAGGGTATACTAATTCAGAAATCCAGTTATGCTCCGTTCTACAACAAGAAACAGTTCATGCTGAAATTCGCTGTTGGTTAGCATTATTAGCTTCTTTTGGCTTTTCTCTGTATTAAACACAGCAACAATGACAACAACATTAGTTGCAGCACCTTAAAACTATGACAGTACAAATGTCTACATACGCAGATGTCCACTCGTCATGTAACTTTTAAACAAATCTTTGGCAATTTTTCATGCACACACTACACTGAAGCATTAGCACAAGCACACAGGATGTTGGTAATGTTAAAAATCCCGTTTCTCAGTGAATTACACTGTGGGCCACAAGTTGAGCCCTGTTTTTTTTAGCCCATATTTGTTTACATTTTAGCATATTGGCACCATTAAAAGTATACTGAGTCAGCCGTTAGCAGCTCCTGTTTGCAGTGGACCCACGGATGTACAAACAACTATCACTGGATCACTGTGATACTGAAGAAAACTGAAACACCTGATGATTCTCAGGCAAGTTCTGCAGTTATAAGGAGCGTCCTTTTTTCTAGGATTTCTAATTGGATTTATGGATGTTTGTTCACATTGGACATCAGAGATAACGATGTCCTTGGAAAGTGTACGTCACACTGAATCTAAAAATTTGTGTATCGTGTCTCTGTGTTTAGATTTGTCTGAGTTAAAACTCAGAGAAGAAGTGGGATTTTGTTTAGACACACATGAGCTGTGTGTCACAGGCGCTGCTGCTCCTGCAACTGCTGACCGCTTTGATAAGCGGCCAAATCAGCCAAGACAAACTACAATGACTACCTTCCAGTTGTTTTCAGAACACCTGCATGCACCTGTCTCTTTCACTTCACGCAGTATCTTTGCCTCATGTCTCCCCCTTCAACTCTCCAGCCCCCCCACCCGGGGAGGGGCACCTCACAGTCTGACAGCCTCTGCTTTAACAGGCCGGAAAAGCATAATGTATAAGTGTTCAAACTGTAATCAAATGCCCCTCTAAATCTTTGAGGTTGAGAAAATGTTTATATTAATATCATGATTGTAAAAAGCTTTAGTGACCCGCAGGTACTACACCCACACCAGCTGACAGAGGCCTGTAAAGTCACCACAGACAGCAGGGAGATACCCAGTGAACCAACAGAGCTGTCAAGTGAAGAGGTGATATATCCCCCCGGCCAAATACTGCAACAACAACACTGCTTTGTTATTTGTTTTTAACCCATTATGAACCATATCCACATGCTCACACGGGGCTGTACAGCTGTTCCCTGTTTGTTTAGTCTTGCGACATACTTCCACAATTACAGCAAAGATACTTTTGTTTTTGTCTTTCTTTCCAAGTTATTTTCAGGCTGTCGGTGACGTTGCGGGGAAGTAATACTTGCGACGTGTGGCTGCTGCGGGAGTGTGGAAAGTGATGATGCAGAGGTGTGCTATGTGAGGCTACAGCCACGTCACTGAAGGGGTGTGGACACACGTCTGTTGATCACACACCAGCCCTGACTTGTTCGTCAGCCAAGAAGCACACATGCTCCCGAGCTGCTGTTTGTGGTTTGAATCGGCACAGATGTGTCTTTTAACTGCTCAGAAAAGTCTATGAAATGTTTTTTTTTGTTTTTTTTAAATCCCAAGAACATTTTGAAGAGAGGGTGTCATCTCAGATCCAGGGAGGGAACTCAAAGACCTCTGACAGAGATAAGCAGTCTTTAAGAGAAATGACATCTGTTCTTGAGAAATAACTCCTGCAGCCCACACGTTTACAGATCATCACTTCCTGCTTTACACATCTGCAGCGCTTACTGGAAGAACAAACCACAAAGTGACAGTGAAGCATTTTCAAACAAACATTTCCCTGTTATTTCCCTGCAACACATTATCAAGACGATTAGTTTGATCTTGTCCAGATTTGTTTTTAAAAAAAAGTGTCAGAGCTGCCGAGCAGTTTTTGATGGTGAGTGATTCTGCCGTACAGCACAGCTAGATGTTTCCACTTAGTGAATCTAATTTCTGCATCTTATGTGACAAACAAAGCCAGTTAAATGTAGAAAGAGGGAATGCAGATTACCAGGCTTTCACTTATATAAACAAAAGCAAAGGAAGTCTGTGAGCATTCATTTCATTTTTGTGTTTTTGTAGAAATTTAAGCAGAAAATGTGTTTCTGTGTAGTCAACTGCCACAACTTAGTGGTTTTGAGTTAAATGAGAATTAAAGTAAAAGGATCGTTCTACTCCAATCTATTATATTTCACATTAAGAGACAGGAAACAGTATTTCTGAAGCACTGCTCATGTTTTATTGATGATAATATGGTTTTATTTCTGGTCTGGAGGAATGCATTTGGATATTAGTGAGCTGAATAAAGTATTACCTGTCACAGGTATTTCACCATCTCCCCATTAGTCAGACATGTTCAGACGTGACAGTGACAAACTCATCCATCTTGTGAGCAGTGTCATTAGAGTGGACTGCGTCTGTTCTTTTATTATTTAAGGTCGCAGCCCCTTCACACTCACTGCAGGTATTAACAATACTGAGGAGCTGATATCTGACGCTTCACTGTAAGTAAGTTGCTTGATAAAGCAAAGACCTTTTTAACCCCTAAGTTGTCTCATTATTTATATTCATAGGTGTAATTCTTAGAAGTTTGATAAATACAGACCCAGATTTCTGTCTGTAGATATCCAAATGGCTATCAACACCATCAAACACCAAATTAAATTAATTCTCAAGACAAGAAAGCAAATATCAGAGTAAAGTCTGGAAAAAGTAACACAGTTTTGTGTAGCAGAAATGTGCTTTTTCTGCTATCCTATCCTCACATTCATCTCGCGACCCCTCGTGTTTATCTTAACGACCTCTTGTGGGAGTCCGGATCCCCTGGTTGGGAACCACTGCCTCAGATAAGCACTTAGCAAACTTTGCTCAGATTCGCGGGGAAAGAATTACAATGTTTGCTTTTCTAAATGACGTGGTCAGCAGACCTGTGTGGCCACACAGACAGGCTCTGCTGCGCTGCTGCTCATCATAGACAGGATAAAGGAGATCCACCCGTCTAATTCCTAATCCAGGACTAGCCTGCTTCTGTGTCCCGGGAGTCACCTCGCGGATCAGGGCCCGTCTTGGTTCCAAAAGGAAATGATGAAACAGTGACTGCCAGACGGCAACACAGGCTTTCGCTTTTGATTCGAAGTAATGCAAGATCGCTTCACCCTCTGCCTGAACAGAGTATCACTCTCCTCAAGGGTGTAGCCTTGACAGACACGCCAGGAATGGTTGTTGCCAGCTGTCGTCTGATGCTTTGATTCGGCTTGGCAGAGGGAAGGTCATGATGATGATGGACAAGCACATACTCAGGAGAACAGAGACGCTCACAATCCTTCACATGCTTGAAATATTCCTCTTAACCTATAGATAGATTAATGTGGAGGTCTAGAGCGGAGGTATTTGATTACAGACCTAAATAAAGAGGAGGGTAATTGCAAGAATATTTTGGATGGTTGAAATAGATCCACATTGCAAAAGGCTGGGAAACATAAGCCTTAAAGGGACAGTCTCCTCTCACCTGTAGAGCCGTTTATCCATCTGGATAGTTTCGGTGCGAGCTGCAGAGTTTTGGAGACATCGGCCGTAGAGACGTCTGAATATAACGGGACTACATGGCGCTCGGCTTGTGGAGCTCAAAGTGCCAAAAAACTACATTTGAAAAACTCAGCAACAACGTCTCTTTCCAGAAATCAGGACCCAGATACTCAAGATAATCCACAGATTTGTTGTGAGCACTTTCATGTGGGAACCATTTTCTTTCTACCGATAGTTCCCACATGAAACTGCTCACAACAAGGTCTGTGGATTATCTTGAGTAACCGGGTCAGTCAGTTAATTTTCATCTGCAGCATTTAAGCAGCTTCTGTCAAACAGATGATGATTCAACTATTCGTAGAGCCTTACCAGTAGTGGAGCTAAAACCATTAACAACAAACCACCAAGTTTGTGGGGAGGGTGGTGCTATAGGAAATGTCATGGGGCCACTCAGATCTAAAGAGTTAATCATCTAGGGAGCATATTAGATTATGCAATATTCAGTGTAAGAGTATACAGTTTGTACTGTTTCCCCCTGCTGCATGTCTTACCAGCTAAGCTAGGCTAGCCATGTTCTGGACCAATCTCTGGACGCACAGAGACGAAGCATCCGTCTTCTCAACAACATTATTCTCTGGAGATGCTAAACTCTTTAAAACAACATAAAAACAATTAGTTCAATGATACAATTACACTTTTTTTTAAAGATTCAAAATTGAATCTGTGAATTGTTCTTGCTTTTTATTACATAAGCTACAGCTGTACCTTGCTATTTCTGTTATTTAACACTACTGTAATGAGGGCTGTTTGGACATACGCTATTGATATTTTATAAAGTTTCAGACAGCAAGCAAGAATAATCCTCAGCACGTTGAAGTATTCATTAAGTCTCTTCGGTTCTGACTTTATTCTTACCAAACAGTTTAGTTAATTTGGCCCTAACTGCCCCCTGTACTTAATGACTTGATAAGATGTTAACATGGACATTGTTTTCCGTCCTGTGCTGCAGAAATTACATTACATCTTACAGCAGACTGACTGCTCAGGACGTCTGTGCACTGAGCGTTCGGCAGAGCGATGAACAGAGCAGCAAGATGAAAAAGAACCACTACTGGTGCTGCCAGCCCTCATTTTCTCCCACACAAACGCCCTGTCGCCACCAATCACACATCTGCTCTGCTGAGGCTGTCTCCGCTGTCCCAGGGTGCCTCGCTTGTGCAGATGCTGTGTTAATATTCCACACACATACAGGAGAGGGTTAATAATCATGTCAGACACTGCTTTGATTTGAACATTTCAGACTATATATGTGTATCAAACAACACGCCAGATTTGACAAAGGCTGTATATGAAACAGAATATGATATAGAGAGAATAACTGTACAAATGTATAATGGGTTGAGGGTAGTCAAAGCTTTGCCAGCCTTTACAAATCAGGTGCTAATTATCCTGGAGCTCAGTGGTGGAGGCAGAGCTGCTGTAAGTCTGAAAAATACACTACTACTTTTCTTTTCCAGAGATGTATTTTGGGGAATGTCCCAGTCAAGTCTCAGCTTTAATTAAGACAAGTCCGAGATGAGTCTTTAGTTAAACAAGAAAAGTCCAATCTGAGTCTCGAGTTAATCGAAACAAGCCCAGCTCAAGTTTAAGTCAAGTCTATAGTTAACCAAGATGATAGGTGATGAAGTTTCAAGTAAACACAGACAAGTCTCAAGTTAATCGAGACAAGTCTGGAGTCAAGTGTCAAGTTAATCAGGTCCAAGTTGAGTCTCACGTTAACTGAGACAATCCAAGTCAAATCTCTTATTAATTAAGACAAGTCCAACTCATGTCTTAAATCAATCGAGAGACGTCTGAGTCGAGACTCGACTTAATGGATACGAGTCCAGAAGAAATCTCAGAGACCGATATCTCAAAACTTCAGCAAATAAAACCAAAGCTATCTGCATGTGTGTAAAAGCTCACAAATAACTTCTGTCCTCACGACCTTTAGACGGAGTAAAAAGGGATTTGTTGCTGCTATATTCTAAAACCAATAAAAATTTCATCTGTAAAGGGCCTAAATATAGTCTGAGCTAAGCAGAATAAGTGACGTGAATGTAACCGAACTCCATGGTAACCTAAAACCTAAAACCATTACTGCTGTGGATTACAGTAAGAGAGAGCAGGATGGAGACTGGGGTCAAGAGGTTGATGGCAGGGAAAGAGACAAACAGAGCGGGATGGGGGAGGATTTGGGGGAGGATTGGTGTTAAATGAATCACTGGCAGTGATTAGTTTGATTTCCTTCCAAGCTCTCTGCAGTCTCCCGGGGACACGGAGCAGCTGCAGGGCTGGAAAACCCACAACTTGGCAGGTCGAACTGTGTCAGACATGAAGAGCTGTGCTGACTGCTGCCACTCTCCAAATCCTTCACTTGTTGTTTGTCTTCTTTCTCCTCCCATGTTCCAGCGGAGCAGCGCTGAAAAACCTGCTAAAAACACACATTTACACGTGTGACACGTGGCAACTTGTGAAAGAACAACTTTCTTTCTCATTTAGCACTTAATTTACTCTGCCAAGAGTGACTGTGATGTAAAAATGCAGCTGCCTGATCAATGTAAACCACTAAGAATCTCATTAGTATTAAATGAGACGCCGCCACATCACGAATCACTCTGTTTACACAAATGAAACTCTGGTGTTGGTGTCGACTCTGCTGGAAAAGAAGCTGAAACTTAACACTTTAGTACGAAGTACTGTAAACCATTTATCTCTAAAATGTCAGCCTCATGAAGAAAAAGCTTGTTCCAAGTGTCGTGACAATGCATTTTTGAGATAATCAAACTGTTATATACTGCTATATGTCTAAGATGATGTGGGATTTTTTCAGTTTATCTAAAAGTTCATTTAAAAAATCACCAAATGTGGAGAAACATAGGTTTCACTGGAAGTTACCAAACTATAGCACAGCGTGTCAAATATGTAATTGGATCCAGACATTAAACCAAGTCATGAGCTTTAGTTTGGTGCTGTTGCAGAGCAATAAACATCCTTCTTTAGTATTTTTTATTATTTATAGTAATGTGAATCTGGAAAAACAAGGTAAAGTTTGTATATTGCAGTTTTGAGAAGTCATCCAATACTTATTATCTAATAAATAATAATAAAGTGTTGTATCAGTATGCATGACGTCTCCCATTATTTTTAATCATGTGTTTTTTTTCTTGGGTCTGTGGACTTTAGACGTGTCCTTGCAGGCTTTCGGCCAGTTGAGTTCAGTGAGAGTACAAACATGGTGGCATGTTTCCACATGTTTATCTCTGAACCAACAGGCTCTCCAGGTGTGCAAACACAGGACTTATATGCAGCCTACCTGCCTGAAGGAACCAGCTGGATCTAGCTGCGCCTGAAAATCTCTCACGACTGAGGAGGGGGGCGGACTTTCATTTTGTTGGTTTTCTTAGAATTTGATCGCATTAACCTGGAATCTGTGAAAAACAGCTGTGAATGTTTGTCATGTTTTTTTTTACATTTCCTAACTCCTTCAAGCCTCAGGTGCAAACTGCATCCAAACACTTTTTCATGAACAATTTGCTATAACACGAATTGAACCACATACCAAATAATGGCATTTCTGAGCAGCCTAACCTGTCCTAAAAATAACAACAACTGACCCAAGTGGCTGAGACATTCAGTAACAATGAAATTACCGGCGAAATGAAGTGAGCGAAAGTCGGCCTCTGCCTCAGGAAGTGTATTTGCTACTGCCTCTCTCCCACCAAGGGGCCAGTGGACTTCTATTACTTAAACTTCTCTCTCGAGCTCTTCTTTTTATTCTATTAATTTCCTTCCATTCATCTGTTTGTCACTGTTGGTGTTTATAACCAAATGCAACGCAGTGACTGCCTTCCAAAGAGACTGTCTGTCTGAAAATGTGCACCGTTATCTCCATATTTAAACAATTTTCACGCCTCACCCCCGTCTTTCAGAACAGCTATAAACACTTTAATGTGGTCAGACGACACTTTATACAAACTGGTTATTTTCAAGCATACCCCTCCCCTTTACTGTCAAGAGGAGTTTACAGAAGCCAGGCGGAGCCTCTGATCTGATTCAACTGGAAACCACCACAATATTGAGAGGCAGTTCCTCATTTGGTTGCTAAGACACTTGATCCAAAAAAATCCCAAACTGAAATGAACTGATTCCATTAAAGATAAATATCAACTCAGCTCTTGAATAACAAAGTGACTAATTTTACTCCACAAAAACATATAGTTTCTGCATTTTGGCAACAAGCCTTCTAAACTAAACAACAAAATATGCAGTTTCACATTGGGATCCACAATGATCCATATTAAAGCCGATTCGTATGTCGTGTCATCCGACCGCATGGGAAGGTCAAAGCACACATAGCTGTTCCCAATGTCCACACATGAAGGCAGGGTGAGAAGGCTGCCGTCATAGAGGGGGGAGACGCCGTGAAACGTACAAGTGGGGATTTCACACAGTCGCTCCTTAAAGGAGTTCATAATATTGCATTTGGCTGTACACACAAAAAGAAGGAAGTAGCGCCTTTAGCGTTTTCTGATCTGATGCCCCCCGTCGACAGGACCGCCTTGTTTGTCAGAATCTTCCAAAATGAATCGAATCCTTTAGATTTTAATGACCCCGTGAGCTTTTATGTCTAGCCACTTAAGCTGCCTAGCTTTAGGGATGGCGATGGTGGTCGGTCGGTCGGTCCTCCACTTTGGTCCAGACTGAAATATCCAAACAACTATTGGATGGATTGCCATGAAACTGTGCATTCATGGTCCCCAGAGGATGAATCCTAATGACTTTGCTCCACCACCAGTAAGGCTTTACCAATAGCTAAATCATCAGTATGTTGTTTGTTCTGTCCAATACTTTAATATTGTGGCTGTAATGGACAGCGCAGCCTTTAGGGGGCGCTAGTAGGACTGAAAGGTCCTCAAATACAAAACTGACATAACAGCAAACTCTATAATTCTCACTTTTTGAGTAAATATCTTACAACCAGTTTAGACATTAACTGTCAGCGCTTTAACCCCTTTTACAGTGGTTTTCTTCCATTTTCTAAACTTTGCTTGCTTTGCTAACATGAATCCAAACACTGAAGGGATTTAGGAAAAACCTTTTGAAAAGCTGAATTTGAATGTGCTAACTGTCAGTGCCTTGAGGCCAGGATTGCTGCGTTGTCCTCTGCTGAGTCCAGTGCTCTTATTGTTGTAGATTCAGCGGGTGTTGTCAGTGCTCGGGTTTCCCACATGCCTCCACCCATTCAACTCCACACACACACCCCCTCCCCCTCCCCCCACCAGTACTGAGGCAGGTAACTGCAGCTGGGGGAGGAGGGGTGTGTTTGGCTGCAGGGTGATGAACACAGTAGGAGTTTCTATCACCTTTTATCACTCATATAAGCCCGGGTAATTCTGTTCCATATCCCCCATTAGCACAACAATACCTCCGCCTCTCTGTGGGCCGTCTCTGTTCTTCTCCATCCTTCCATCAACTTAGCTCTGAGTTCAGTTCAGTGAGTGAGGAGACTGACGATGCTTGAATAAAATCTCCCACATGCATAATGTAGCTCGGATTCCAGCTGAGGGTATCGTAGTTACTGTAATAACTAGAGCTGCAACGATTAATCGATTGACAGAAAATGTGTCGACAACTATTTTGATAATCATCGTTTTAGTCTTTTTTTAAGCAAAAATACCAGAAATTCTCTTTTTGAAGCGTTTCAAACGTGAGAATTTGCTTATATGACTGTAAACGGAATATTTCTGGGTTTTAGACTGTCGGTTGGACAGAAGACAAATGAAGACGTCATTCTTGGCTCTGGGAAATTACATTGGACACTTTTCACTATTTTGTGACATTTTGTGGACAAAACAATTAAGTGATAATCCAGAAAACAATCGTTAGTTTTAGCCCTAGTGGTCACTTTGCCCTGTGAGATTATAGTCTTAGAGCAGCAGTTTCCAACCTGGGGGGTCATGTGTGTATGCCTGCTACACAAATTATTATTTGTTTATTGTGTTGAGTTGATTTTTCCCTCATAATCTTGCTTTTAACTGTGCAATACTTCCTCCTAGAAATGATGTTTATATAATACAAATTTGCAACAGCAAATATATTTTGAAGCGACCTTAACGCTGCCTGTTTTTGTCAACATAATGTGTAAAAGGTTAACGAACATATACTGAACACATCAGCAAAATGTTCACAGACAACATATTTCATTTGTTTTGCTACAAAATCTACCTTTATGATCATATTTATGGAAATGCCCAAACATAATCCTGGAAGCAAATACATTTCCACATTTTTTTTATTTCTCCTTTTCAGTACTTGAAAGAGAGATCTTTATTCAGAACATGACCACTTTACGCTTTTGCGTCTTTATTACCAAAAATCTGAGTATGAAGCTGCGTGTCAGTTATCAGTGAGGAACAGATGGTTGTTTCAGTGTAAAATGATGCATCTCTCTGCTAATCTGAGATTCTCCTGTGGTTGTTGATTACACATTGACATATTATGATCCTCCGCTTGTTTCCATGTTCATCAGTACGCGACTCCTCAGCTTGTGTGTTTGATCTTTAGCCAAGGTGGCCTGAGGATTTCCCCTCTCTTTCTTTCTCTCTCTCTCTCTCCACCCGAACTCGCTGGTCTTTCCTGAGCGAACGCGCTGTGATCCAATCACTCGCTGGCTCACGTGCAGACGGGGTTGCCAGGCAACCGTGTCTGGTCACCCCACAGCCCGGTAATCCGACAGAAGATGCAGATTTTATGGGCAGGTTTCTGTCTGTGCGTATGTGCACATGTGCATACAGTATGAATGCATGTGGGAAGATTTAAAACCCTGCTGCAAATTTGCATGTATTTCCATTAAGATTTACCTCTCAGCAGAGTGCAGGAGGTGTGTGTGTGTGTGTGTGTGTGTGGGTACATTGTGTGTTTTGTTTACCTGCATCACAGCAGCCGAGGCTCATTTTGTATTCAGGCAGAATTCCTAATGTGGAGGCCCCAGAGTCTATTTAGAGGATCATAAATCTGAATTGGCTGTTTACTTTACTGGTTGTTTTGGAGTGCAGGATTTTAACGGGCTGCAGGTATTTTATCAGTGTTGTAGTTCTCTGAAATATATTGTATAGACGTCCCAGTAAAAACCTGAAATCTGTAGTTATTTCCACTTCTGTTCAGCCCCATTCCAGTTTCAATATAGATACTGAACAAAGGCTAAGTCAGCCAGTCTGGGCTGGAGAGAAGCAGCCAATACAGACATGGTTCCTTTTCTTTAGTGCCAATCCTGAAGATTTCATTTCTGGGTGGGAGAGAGAAGGTGTAATAAGAGCTATCTAAAAAGTTTCGAGTGAACAAAACCAGGTTTTTTCCCCTCTTAACTGATTCATCGTTTGGTCTACAAAAAATCCAAAAACACTGAAAAATGCCCTTCATACTGTCCCATAGTGACATCATCAAATGTCTTATTTTGTCTAACCAACAGTCAAAAAACGAAAGATATTCAGTTTACAATAAGGAAGAGAAGGAAAAGAAGCAAATTCTCACATTTGAGAAGTTGAAAACATCAAATGTTGCATTTTTTTCCTTGAAAAATGACCCAAATGAATTATCAAAAATAGTTGTGATTCTACTTTTTTACTTCTCTGTCCAAGGAAACAGAAGTATCCACTGTGCAGTGTTCTGGTATCCGATAAACCTTCAAACTCATGAATCAGTTACTCAAACCGGCCCTCCTGGGTCGTATTTCATCCTCTCACCTGCATCTGTAACAACAACCTGTTGTGTTTTTAATGTAGTGCTATTTTCCATCTGCACACAGCCGAACAGGCCAAAGCCTCACTAGTGTCCCCTAGAGGATGCGGTGTTCATTGCAACAGATCCAAACTGTTACTACTGACTTTTCTGAAAAGGAAACAATGCTGCTCGGATGATCAGTCAACTTAATGAAGAAACATTTTCAGGGGGCTCCGCCAGTTTTACACATGAAGTTCAGCCTCTGAAAACATTAATATAATGTGTTCTGTGGCTTTGATGGGCGCTTTCCAAAGCTTTTAACACATGTTTTAATAATATAATGGGGGTCTAATTAAAGACGATATCAAGTTGCATTATGGGAAATGTATGATCCAGTGTTTTTGGATATCTGCTGCTTCGATTTTGACCATTTGTTGTAGCTGTCGATATGCCTTGCTCTGGACTCAAATATGACCCTGCTGAGGCAATACCCCAAGCTAGGGTACAAGCCTTATAATAACTAAACAACCGCAGATGAGATGAGGAGAAACATTTCATGGGCGCTGTGTAACTGCTATACACCAGAATATACTGATGATGAGAGCGTGGAGTGATTCATATTTTCATCAGTTACTTCACCACCTCAGTCGAGGGGTCAAGCGTTTCAAACGGGCACCTGTGTGCATTTGCATATCTGATCTAATCATTCAAGCAAAAGGTTTAATATAACCAGAGAGCAAATGTGAAAAATAGATTCTACACTTTCACAGGTACAGGTGAGCGTACAACTAAAGAGGTACGAGGTACCTGTAACCCAAAATGCAGCATCAGAGGTCATGGAAAACACATCTGCACCACCTGGTTCTTCGTTTTGTCAGCCAGTGAGAAAAAACAGCTTCCCAGGTTGTTTTATTTTAGAATGAACATAATGGAGGAATGATAATCTCTTTGATTTCAGTGTTGACAGAACCACCAGCACTAATAATCCTGTGGTATTTGAAGGGTGCCGGAGTATGAAAGGCATGTACTCTCATTCAGCAGCTAATGAGGTTAGCTAAAGGCTAACTGAGAACCGGCTGGGTGATTTATTCTGGGTTTATGGGTTCTGTGTTGATGTATTAAGATTTGGTTTCCATGGCAGTATTTACGCTCCCAGTAACAAAGAGTTCCTGTTTAAGGGAACTGGTCAGAGGCTGCATACTGTTGTCAGAAACAAATTCACCTAATCATGAAGGGCGGTTAATGTTTTAAAATGAAACGTCTTTACTGTTTTTTCCATTGCAGTGTTTGGGAATGATTAATGTCCTTCACTACCTCAACAACTGAGACACTAGAGGAGTGTGGTTGAAACTAGGCAGTTCCCAGTGTGACTGTATGAATGTGAAACAGGATGTTGCTGATAAAATATGTACATGCTCGGTAAACCTTCTGTAGATTAAACGTTCCCTGTGGAGTTTTTGACCACGAGCAGTAATGTTTGGACAAGTTTGAGTTTTGGACTGTTAGTTGGACAAAGTAAGCAATTTAAATATGTCACCTCGGGCTTTTGGAAATTGTGATAGGTATGTTCACTACTTTCTGGCGTTTTAAAGACAAAATGTTTAATTGATGAATTGAAAAAATAATCGACAGATTAATTAATAATGAAAAAAATTGTTACTAATTGTATGCTGCAGCATTAAGATTTCCCTTCATTGGATTTGGGGGGCCCAACCATGAAAAACAGACCCAGACCAAACGCACACAAAAGTACGAGGACAGGGGTGTCCATATACTTTTGGCCATATAGTGTGCATGTATAAGGACTTCTGCATCTGCCATCTGTGCTAAAAACACACTCAGAGATGGAAGAAGGTTACTTTAGTAATTGTCAAAAATCTGGGTGTTGTCTTTGATTCCTCTCTCAGTTTTCACATTCCTGCTCCCCAGAGGATGAATCATAGTTGTCAAACTCTGGCCCGCGGGTCATATTTGGCCTGCAAGGCAATACCAAATGACCACTAGAGCTGGCCCGCCGGTATTATACAGCGCATTCACAGCTAATACTACAAATCCCATAATGCTCTGCTGTTGTTTTGGTGCGTCAATCATGACAGGACCCAGAAACGCCCTCTCCTCTGTGACAGCAGTCATAGCGACCTCATGTTACAACTGTCGCCGTGCTACCCCTTCCCAAAAATGGCGGAAAGAAAGGAAACAGGAGCTTTTTGGCCAGGTGGGAGCAGAATACCTGTTTACATGTGTTTCGTATGTGGAGCCAACGTGGCTTTAACTAAGGAGCACAACATTAGACGGCACTATGAAACGTTGAGTTTCAGTGTAAAGTCTTGCTTTTAGCGTGCCAGATGGGTGTTCAGATGTAATTCTTGGGCACGGAAAGTCAATAAATTATTAATTTGCCTATATTTTTGTTGGAATAAAAACATTAAAACTAATTTAAAAAAATCTTTTATAAAAGAAATTGCATCATATAGAAAACTAAAAAATAGATAAAATAATATTAAAAATAAATATATTTTACGTTGAAATTTGGTTCAAAGCAAATGTCAATTCAAATATTTTCATTTCCCTATAATGTTGTCGGGGACTGTATATTGTGTGGTAATAAGCGTCGCTTGTTCCATATTCAACGTTAAAGCAAAACTTGTTTGGGTTCATATTAAAAGGTTCATTTGTTCAATGTTGGCCTGCGACTTTGTTCAAGTTTAAAATTTTGGCCCGCTGTGTATTTGAGTTTGACACCCCTGCTCTAGATTTTAATTACCCCCTGAAAGATGCGTGTGCGACTGGTGATTAGCCTAGCCGCTGCTGCTAGTTAGCTAGCAAACGTTTGCTAGGTATTTTCTTCCCATCCCCGCCATCTTGGGCCAAGTCAAGCAGCCATTATTTTGCAACCATTAAAAACTACCACTATGTGTTTGTTTCTCCCTCGTTAATGCCAGCTAACTGGTTCCGTAGTAGCTACATGTGCGAGCGAAGGAGGGAGAAACCCCGCTGGACAGTTAGCCGCTACATGCTAACTTACCAGAGGCGAGCTGACGCACAACCCAAACTCGAGCTGCCGTTGTTGAGGATGGGACGGACGGTTTAGTGGGATACCAACATTTCCGTCAACTTAATGTCTCTCATCTCGCCAAAAAAACAAAAACAAAAGTGTGCATCTACTCTCTTGTGAAGAACATAGTTACACTTGTGCAAGCCACGTAGTTAGATTGCAAGGTGTTACATTTAGTTTAGCTTGACTATAACGTTTGCAGCAAGTGTAACGAGCGAAGTAACAGCGGTTGTAACACAACGTTACGTGTATTTTTCTACACACATGCCTATCCTCGAGGGCCGTTGTGTAGATAAATATATATAAATGTATATATGTGTTGTGACAAACACGTTTTTCAACAGTCGATACAATGATATCGCGTAGCATGGCACCTATTCTCTCAACAACCCATGACACCGCCGCTTTCACAGGGGTGGAGATTCACACCGTCCTGCAATTTTACTTGTGTTTTGCTAGTTTTTGTTGCCCGTTTAATACTGGCACACCTTTACAGAAATGTAACGTTGCTAAAGAGTCGTTTTATTCCGCGCTTTGGCGTGTGCAACAACCACGTCCATGACTGAAAGCTGCCTTCACAGTCAGCCGCTGGTTCAAGCTTCAAAGTTGGGGGGGAAAATTGAGGTTTGCGTGTGTCGCGGGTTAGCCGTGTAGCAAGAGTGGCGTTGGGAGGTCTGTACCACTTATTTCAGGTGGGATACGCACCAATCGAACATTTCCGTCAACTTAATGTCTCTCCTCTCGCAAAAAAAAAAAAACAAAGTGTGCATCTACTCTCTTATGAAGAACATCGTCACACTTTTGCAAGCCACGTATAACGTAGTTAGGGACACGACTCTCTGGACAGATTTCACATTTTTAATCTCACTGGTACGGCTCTCAGAACGGCTAAATTGTCTGTGCCGGTGTAATGAGTTTAGTCTTATTTTCTAAATTGTAAATATGATAAAAAAAAAGAAAAAGGTTGAGATCATTTTGTTCTGTGTTTTGAATTGTAATTTATCGAGGAAGGTGAACACATGATTCATTCTAATGAACACATGCAGTGAAAGCGATCCTCCTGTCTGATGGCTCCAAATGTTCCTTGTAACCTGAGATGAGCTGCGGAAACCCACATGGCATTGATTATCAGTAGGAATTTGCTGCATTAAGAAGAATATTATGGAGCCCTGAAATATGAAGACAGTGATGTCATTAGTTTTTATGAGGCAGTTAAGCACATCAGTGGAATCAGTTACAATTTCTATAACTGGAAACACTATTTGTGTTGCCACATTTTCTATGATATTAACATTAATCTGCCCAAGGTCTGAACATGAAAACAAGTCTTTTGGTTAATTCTGCCACATTTACTAGAATTATATCAGTTGATGTAGAAAAATAGTTTATGGGACAATTAGTCCCAGTAAAAGTTTTACAAATTGTATGTAATCATTTCATGATATGTGCACTGACAGTACTATATGGCTCCTTTATAATGTTTCAGAAGTCCTTTCTTACAATTCCATTATCTCTGTGCTAAAGGGCGCTATGCCTTCATATTGATTACCATTGTGAATCTCTGTTTATGTTTTTATTCGCTTTACATAAAGTGAGAAGCTTGTTTTTAGTCATTCCAGCAGCGTGGCTCTGAGGATGGTAATGTTCGTCTGTCAGTTTGTCGCTTCTGCACTTCGGTCCGGACAGAAATATCTCAAAGCCTTTTGGATCGAATGCCACGAACTGTTGTTCAGACATTCATGTTCCTCACAGTATGAATCCCAAAGACTTTGGTGATCCTCTAACTTTCTATCTAGCGCCATCATCAGGTCAAATTATGATTTGTCCAATACTTTGGTTTGTGACCAAATACCTGCAAAACTAATGACATCCCCACCTTTGTGTTTAGTGCTAATTAGCAAATGTTAGCATGCTAACACGCTTAGCTAAGATGTTTCATTGTAAACATTGGGCATGCTCGTCATCACAGTTAGCATTGTGACTGTGATGATTTTGCCATCATGACATTAGCATTTAGCATTTAGCGTTCAAATCCCCGCTGTGCCTAAGTACAGCGTCACAGAGCCGTTAGCGTGGACTCTTGTTATTTGCATTAAGTACGGTGCAGTGCATAAACCACAGTTTGTCTGCTGTACTAATGAGATCCAGTGAAAGAAATTCCCAATCTAGATCGGAGCACTGGAATAAAATAGGCCCTGGATGTTTCTACAGTATATAGGTAAAGAAGTATGAGTGAATTTTAAAAAAAATATTAGAAATTAACTTTCTAGACACTGACAGACCAGTGTACGTGTTTATAGATGATGTCATTAGACATATGGTTAAAAATCATCAAACCAGTGTTTATGCAGTTCTTCACAGTAACTCACAGACTCAGAGGTGTGTCTGGCAGACCAGCAGGGTTCAGGATCAGCGCTGGAGCAGCTCTCGCCCTCGCAGCAGAAAGATTCCAGCAGCTCGATCCAGTTCGCCCGGAAGACAAAGAAACACATGAGGGTTCACCTCTGGACTGCGTTGACTTATGAACCTGGTAGATGATTTCAGAGCAGCACACTTTATTTTAGCATTAATAAGCGGTTTATAACCAGTTACTAAATGGTTTATAACACACTATAATGTAGTAGTAAGTATTTGGCAAGATTTTATCAAAACGTCTCCTGTAAAGCATCTGTAACTGGTGAATGATTTGTGACAATGTAAAATATGTCGTTATTAAGGAATATGAAATATAGCAAGTATAAGTATCTACTTATTACATTTACCAATTATATTTAATATACGGATTATGTGTATTTATTATATTTATTAATGAAGTACTTATTTATAAATACTTCTTCTTCATTCTCCATGACAGCTGAGTAACCTACATCAGCTGATGAAGGCCACGAGATGCGGCCGAAAGTTCTAGAAGAAATCTAGTAAGTGTACCTTGGGTTACATTTTTTTTATCAAACTACTATTTCCAATATAAACGAACCTTTACAAACAGTTTAAAACCCGCCTGTGAATGATTTTTGTTCATGTGTATAAACAGTTTTTAACGCACTGTAATATTTGTTCTTGTGTGTAATCATACATCATACATCCTGATCATTCATTCATCATTTTTTAACTGTTTATACACCAGTTAGTGATGCTTCGTAGGAGAAGTTAGAATTGTTGACAAACACATTAATAAACACGTAAAAATGTCCTAATATTTGCTTACAAATATAAGGCCAACCCTGTAATTTTGAGGTAATTTCTAGGAGACGGGGTTGTGAAGACTGTGGTGAACCAGTGATGATGATGGCTCAGCTGCCCTGCAGACAGAGCTGATGACGTTCATAATGTTTTGAGCAGTCTTGATGACGTATCTGTGATAAAGTGAATGTTAAAGTATTCAGCAGCATCTCCCATGGAGAATCAGTGTTTTCATTAAAATACTGATAAATAATCCACTTTATTTAACTTTCACAGGTGGCAACATTTAGAAAAACCATGTTGTTTCTCTTCTTCTAATGTTTCCTGTTTCCTGCGATCCCAGAAAACAGGAAACATTAATTAGGAGTCCCACATTAAGGTTCAACATGCTATAAAGTGGAGAGGAAATATTCCAGACAAGGTGAGTCTGTCCCATCAGCTCGCCTCCTGCCAGTCCTGTCAGCATTATTAGTTACAGCTGCAGAATTTCACTTTTACAAGATTTTCCATCACTAATGAGTTTTTTCTTTTTTTGTAAGTAACAACTAAGTATGTACATAAATAACAGTATGTAAATACTTTGATACATATATTGTCATCATACTTCCGAAAGTATGAAATGTCTTTAGCTGTTTTTAAGCCACTTCTGTTAGGACAGATTTTCCCTCCTTGACTGGAGCTACATATGAACTGTCAGTCTGTAAATCTGAAATGTAATTGAAGTTCTTTGCACATGATTACTTAATATAATTCTTCATTAAAATGTATTTATGTACTTTGACAGTTTTAGATACTCTTGATGAGGTGCAGTTGCTCTCTCTGCCTTTTTAAAAGCTGCAAGAATTTCATTAGTTTTAACTACAAATGATGTGCAGTATATCTAACACTATTGCTAACCATATTTATTTATTTTTATGTTTTCCTTACTTTAAGGCAAAGGTGTCCATTTATTTCATGGGGCTATGGAAATCAATTTGGAGCAACTTGGTAAAGTGAGACATCAACACTAGTACTGAAGAAGAGACTTTCCTTTTTAAGACAGCTGAAAAGGTTTTCCAGTCACAGGAAGGTATGATGCATTTTCATCATGCAGGTATCGAGGGCATCCCCACCTTCAGGATAACTGTGTGGTATGGAAACACCTCGGCACAAGACAGGAAACGTCTGGACAAAATGCATCAAAAATCCTAAACCAGGAGCCTCCTGAAATCTACGGAAAAGACTCCTCCCTTCCTGCCAACCAACTTGATGGCTTCCCTAAATCTATCACACTGATGATCACGTCTTTCTCTTATTGTCAGTTGTACTGTAGCTGTAAACGTAGACTGGTTTTTAAAGTCCATGCAACAGTAACTTCAAAAATCAAAGCATTTATGAAGTTATCAATGATGGATTACCTTTCAGTATCTCAAACAGGTTTGAAGTCTTTGCAAGTTAATTATTGCGACACAGAAAAAAATATGGAATCCGACGGCTGTAATTTTTTTAAACGGACAGCAGTAGTGTAAAACAAACTCTGGTGGTCTGAATATGTATATTTGTTGTCATGAAATTAGCAGAGCTCCTCTTCAGAGGATATTGGTGACAGATAACTTTAGTGCTGGAGGAGTAAAAAACCACACGGCTCCATGAACTGCATTAACTACATCATACAGTTCATCCTGCAGCTTTTCAGCTGTGAAGGTCACTCATCCATCGCTTTGCCTGAGGCGCTGTGGCGCGCTGTGTTAGAAAACATCAATGACAAATGTGTGAATGATTCTTGCTTCGGTTACGCTTCAACTGTCAGTGATGCAGTGAAACAAGAGAAGTGTTATGCATACAGTGTGTACAGTAGTGTGTTTCTGTTGTGATGCAGATCACAGACATCTGGTTTAGTGTTGTGTTGTATTAGTGCACACCCTGCAGGAGATTCATCTGGGAATTAATTAACTGTCTTGAGTTTCTACCCAGGGCACAAAAGGGAAAAACTAAAGAGCATACAAAAATGATTCATCCCTCCCTTCTTGGTTTGACCTTTGGGAGTGAAGGCCAAGTGCTGCTGTGGAGTTTAGTTTCACTGCGGCCTGTTTTAGAGCCACTCAGCTCCACCAATCACAATTAACTGTGTCAGCAGCTGCACGCTGGTTGCCATGCAGAAGACGTCTGCGTTTCAGTGTCGCCTTCCAGCAGTGACAATAAGCTCTGCTCTGTTTCCTCACATTTTAGTTAGAAATGCATAGAGGTGATGATATGACAATGTTTCAGCTTTTTTCCTCTGAAAACAACTGCCCAAAAAGATAATTTACTGCAGGTTTAAACTTGCTATTTAAAGCAATGTTGGAAGTTTAAGTGGGATCTGCAGGATATCCCATTATACAACCCTTGTGGGGCAGAGCATGGAGGATGGCCTCGGGTAGCCAGTACAGAATTCCCATGAGTTAGCCTGTTATGTGATAAACCACAATTAAAACTTCATCAGACAGAATTTAAAATGTTATGTGTGAGAAACGGGAATACTTAAGAATAATTTTGAGGTTACCATTTTATGATACTTTGTACTTTTTACTCCACTACATTTATTTGACAGTTGTAGTTACTAGTAACTTTTCAGATTAAGATTTTACTTTAAAAAACACAATGATCTTATAAAATACAATACATTTTTTGAGATTAAACCAGTTTCCAACCTTCTTGGCTTGTGACCCATTGTAATAATAATAATAAAACTTTATTTATAGAGCACTTATCAAAACAAAGTCAAAAGTGCTTCACAACAAGAGAAATAAAATACCACAGTAAATGACGAAATATAAAGAAATAAAATACACAGAAGCAATAAAATAAACAGTAAAATAAACAGCCAGTTCAGGTGAAATCAGGATCTGCTTTCAGAAAAAAATGTGTTTTGAGACGAGACTTAAAAGAAGACTCTGACTCAGACGGCCTGATGTCTTCGGGCAGGTTGTTCCAGAGCCTCGGGGCCCTGATGGCAAAAGCTCTGTCCCCCTTAGTTTCCATCCTGGACTCAGGAACAGACAGGAGACCCCTGCCTGAAGATCTCAGACTACGTGAAGGTTCATAAGGGATTACAAGGTCTAAAATATAGTCTGGAGCCATGAAGAGCCTTAAAAGTAATCAATAAGATCTTAAAATCAATCCTGAAACCAACAGGGAGCCGATGTAAAGAGGCTGAAACAGGTGTGACGTGGTCGCACCTCTGGGTCCTGGTTTACGGCCGAGCAGCTGAGTCCTGTACAGTCTGCAGTCTGTCAGAGTTTTTAGATTAAGACGAGTGAACGGGCTGTTACAGTAATCGAGGCGTTATAAAAAGATGTCTGAGTTGTTAGCAGTTCCACCAAAGAAACATTTCTCCTCTGAACTTCTCACATGGTTTCATTTACTGTAAAAAAACAAAACTGTCCAAGGTTCAATGAGAAAAAATGATTCATTATTTAAAAAATATATATATATATCAAAGATTAAAGTCCAAAAACTGAAAACAGATTTGTGTATCAGAACTTTGTTTCTTCTTCTTTCCTCTCCCATCAATCATCTCACGACCCCTCAGATTTATCTGGTGACCCTTTGGAGGGGCCCGACCCCTAGGTTGGGAACCACTGGACTAAACTAGCTGACTGTGTATAAAGCAGTTAAACCTGCTCCACCTCGAGCAGCTACAGCAGTGAAACGCTGCTCTAACGTTGATGCTTCAGTATTAATAATCTAATAATGTCAGACAGAATCAGTCACAGGAGACATTTTACTGCAGAATGAGTACTTTAACTTTCATTCATTTTATTTATTAATTCAATTTATTAGGTTGCAGAAATGAGTGCTGTTTTCATAACAAGCCTTATATGTAGAATTTGGAGATTTCTGGAATAGCCTGTGAAAGAGCCACTGATGGTGCAGCGTGCACGAAGAAGCTGATGCCAGTTGACACAACTTCAGTGCTCCACCTGAACTAATGCAACCATCCATTTGACAAAAACTGACTCATTTCTGACTTGAATGTAAACATCAATGCACAAGTCTCAAATGCAAAATATCGAAGAGAAGCAACTTTCTAAACTCTAAAATTCACAAACATGCAGCAGAGAATATTACAACGGAAACTGTTTCTATACATATTTTCCTGAAGATACTGTTGGCGTGTTTATGAGTCTGATTTCAGGCCTGCGGCAGCCGCAGCGGACGGGGTTAACAGAGGGTTAAATGTGGCGTGCTGCAGAAGACTAAGCCGTGTTGACATGAAGACAATCTGCTGAGCAGCTGATCCGAAGCGCTGCAGGACGAGGAGGCTTTGATGCAGGTCATCTGATCAAAGTGCAGGATTTTTCAGTGATCTAATCACTCAACACAGATTCGACGTCATCTGACCTCTTCATCATCAAACAACAGTTCCTGCAGATGAATCAAGCTTTTATTAAACCTTTATTTTTTACTTTGTGACCAGTAAATGAATCAATCTGGCTGAAGTGCAAGTCTGCGATACAGAACATCAAATCCCAGAATCCCAGCCGGCAAAAACTAAAACATCCACTTACTTCCATTATAGATTATATTTTTACAGTTTAACATGTACACAACATCATACTCTGTCACTGTCAATATAAATCCTGCATGCTGTATATACTGTATATATATGTATACATGCATATCCATCCATCCACTTTGTGTATATCCTTTCAATATTTATTTCTTTACACTTGACATTTATTTTTGTTGTTGGTCATTGATGCTTCATACATTTATATAAACACCTATTTTTCACATAATAGTCCTGTCTGTTCTTTTACCTTTATTTGTTACCCTTGTTCTTCGCTCAAAGTCAAATTCCTTGTATGTGTTCACATACTTGGCCAATAAAGCTGATTCTGATTCTGAACTTTGTTTTTAATTGAAGGTTCAGATTGAATAATAACACTACAGAGCATAAAGAGTTTTATTATTTTTAAAAGTTTTTTTCTGTTTATTCTAAGTACAGTTGCTTTTGCATATAACAAGGAGATTATCTTCATTCGCTCGCCTGCTAATGCTTTTGTTTCTAAATCTGTGTGAATCAAAACTACTGCTCAGTTATTATGTCAGTTATACAGATTAAAGAGAGTTTACTTTAAATGAGCACTTGAGACAGCATGTGTGGCTCTATTCAGAGAAGTCTGAGCTCACCTCTTTGAGTCCATCGGCCTAATCCATGACCTGTTGTGATCGTTCGTGTTGATGTAACTGGTCCAGATCAACAACCAGACACTGAAGGCAGCCGCAGAAAGGTTTCCTGCTCCTGAAACATGAAAATGAGACTCTGCTGAGCTCATTCGCAGCTGCTAAGAACAACCAACAAACAAGAAGATTCAGCGTTATATACTCAAGGTTTGGAGAATTTGACTTCGGGGTGGGAGTCAGCAAAATGAACCCTGACCTACACGTACCTATCCAAACGAAGAAGACAAAGCAAAATACAAATCACTCACTTGAGGACAACAGGACACTTGTATAAACAAAAAGATCAAACAAAAAGACCCATGAGGTTTTGTGTGAAAGGACTTGAAAACTACTAGATGGAGCCCTGAAATTTGGGTCACACGAGTTCCCCTCAGGATGAACTGTAATAACTTTGTTGATCCTCTGACTTTTCATAGCGCCATCATCAGCATCAACACTTTGGTTTGTGACCAAATACCTGCAAAACTACTGACATTCCCATCAGCCTCGGCTGTGCTTTGTGTTTAGTGCTAATTAGTAAATGTTTGATTGCTAACTCGCTAAACTAAGATGGTGACCACGGTAAACATTATACCTGCATTTTTCATTTTCAAATGCATTCCCCCAGTTAGAGGTTGCTTAATATGAAGCTCCATTACTATAAATTGCATTTCTTTAAACCACGGAGCCCTACTTCCTAAAACCTTTTTAAAATGTTTAGATGATCACAGAACCCTCCGTACTCCTCTTTGCAGCATGTTTTCCTGAAACCGTAATGAAAGATGCCTCCTGTCTCACTGCAGACAGTCATAAATTTTTCAGGAGTAACCATGAAGTCCTTGTTTTGTGTAAAATCCTTGATTTTGTTCATTTTTATTTCATCTTTTAGACTCTAAGCATGAGCACTGATGCTCTTGGTGAATAAAAGTGATGTGTAAATCAAGATGAGAGTCAAGAACTGACTGCAAACACTAGACTCTTCATTTCAAGTGATCCTATAATTTTCTTTTTGTCCTTTTTTGTCAGCCTCTTATTGAATCCAGTAAACATTCTGGGATTTTACCTTTACGTCCTCCAGTAATATATAAATGTTGTTTGGCTGGAAGCTGCTTTTCTGGATCTTTGATGTTGACTTGTGAACCGGATGAACTCATGTGTATAAGGACTACACTGCCTGTGAAGGATTCAGCTTCAGCGATCTCAAAGAGCTTTTGATCTCTGAGACAGAGACGGTTCAGTCAAGGAGACACGACATGTCGACCTCCATCAAGATCTCTCATCACAGTTAGCGGGAACGTTTCAGAGCTGATTCAGAACCAGCTCAGTCTTATTCCCCTTATGTCCGGATGCTGCTGTTTGCTGATTGATCACACCGTTTGGTACAAATAGCTGTACAGTTGACTTGCTGTGGACAGTTGTCCTTTTTAAACAAGTAGTCCCAGGAAGATTAAAGGAATTGTTCGACATTTTGGAATATATCCTCACTCGCATTCGTGCCAAGAAATAGATGAGAAGATTGATCTGACTCTCATGTCTGTGCATTAAATATTAAGCTACAGCCAGCGGCCGATTAGCTTAGCTTAGCTTAACATAAAGACTGGAAACAGGTTAGCATGGCTCTGTCCAAAGGTAACAAAATCTGCCTACCAGCACCTCTAAAGCTCACTGCTTAACAAATGATATCTTGTTTGTTTGATCTGTACAAAAACCAAAGTGTAAAAACAACCAGTTGTGGTTTTATAGAGGTTTATGTGCCGGACTGTTTCTTGGCCGGGCGCAGTGACTTCCAGGAGCCTTTTCGTCACTATGATGTTGACATTTACGGTCTTTAGTGAAATATCTCAACAACTATTGGATGGATGTTCAGACGTGCATGTTCACCAAAGTTATTACAATTCATCCTGAGGGGATCATCTGACGTTTCATCTAGCGCCATCATCAGGTCAAAGTTTTTTTTGGTTTATATCAAATAGCTCCAAACTAATGACCTTCCCATCAGCCTCAGGTGGACTTTGTGATTAGTGCTAATTAGGAAACGTTAGCATGCTAACACACTACACTATGATGGTGAACATGTTAAATATTACCTGCTTAACATCAGCATGTTAGCATTGTCATTTTGAGCATGTTAGCATGTGTTTCCATTTAGCTCAAAGCATTACTGCCTCACTGAGCTGCTAACATGGCTGTAGACTGATGATGATGATGTTGTTGCATACATATATATATTGTTTATAAAAGAAATGTCACGTCGAGTTGTGGTAATGGACTAATGGAACAGGGTCTCACAAACACACAAACAAGCCTGACAGTGACAGACAGGAGTCCCGGTGTGACACTGTGCAGGGACCAGAAGCAGGTGAACTGTCATCGTATCTCCTGTCCAGTTTGTGCTGCTGTGCAGCTGTGATGGATGTGTGCTCGGGCTCCTCTCTTCTGAGGGTGACCTGCTTCCACTGACTGAGCTCACTGGGCGTATTTGAGTGACACTTTCTCTTCCAAAAGTGCGAATCTTGTGCAGCTCATATCCAGGCATCACAATTGCTGAAGCTAATTGGATTATTTCTGTGTTTTGAAGAAAGAAAAGTTCAAAGAGGAAGGTGGGCGTTCAAAGACATGAGCCTAAAGGTGTGGAAATTAAAATAAACTGCAGGACTCAAAACTGTAAGACGTTAACTCTAAAGTATGTGAGAGTCCATGAGGTCAGTAGGTCGGAGGGGGGCTGAGAGTTAGCAGGTTTAAGTAGGAGATCAGACTCTCTGTTCGGCCCAGTTATCCTGCTAACATGATAACGTGAGTGCAGCAGGAATCTCCTGCAGAGAGACAATGTGCTGATGAAGAAGCTCTGCCGAAGCTTCGTGGAACGTGTTAAATGTAGTTTGGGAGCTTGACTCGCATTGCATTTTATCGGTTGTAGCTGGCTGGCCAATCAGATGAGCCATTCAGTGTGGAGTCACAGACGCAACCATCCAGTCCCTTTTCGACTCCGCCGCTTGTTGCCAGGGTTGTTTGTGCCCTGCAGGGGGAGAGGTGGAAGTAGAGCAGAAAATGTTAACGGAGAATAGACGGGCTGTAGATCTGCCACCTGAGAACAAACATCACACACATACCCGGTTTGTGGTAGAGGAATAATGAGAGGCTGAGAGGTTAAAGGAGTTCAGCAAGAACCAGCAGGTAGATTAAACTGAGAGGGAACCCTGAAGTGATGCATAAAGAACGACACGTATTACAGTTTTCTGTTGTTTACATGCATTTCTTTGTGATTTCTGTTCCCTTTTTTAAAACTGTTCACACAGTTCTTTTTACCAACATGAAGCTCACATCCAAAATGCACTAATGCAACCAAAACACTTCACACACGTCTCAGGATCAACGCTTTTACCCAAACATTTGTCTGCCAACCGTAACACTTTGTCACTCATTACACAATGACTTAAAAAACATTAACAACAGGTAGCATTACAGTATGGATCACTATTGTCTCTGAAGTAACTTTCATTTATTTATTTAGCATAAACCAAGATTTCATTACAACAGAAATAAGGACACTTCTTTATTGCATGAACTGAATCGGAAATGCTGCAACATACTTCAGTAGGCTATTTTTGTCATTTTTGTAGTTAGAGTAAAGTACACAAAATGAAACTAAAGTAATTCTACTAATGGAATACTAAACTATATATATTCACTATACATGCTTGTATAGGATAGCTACAGATATAGAAATACAACAGTGCTGGTCAACCCTGCACACAAGTTCTCATCCACATCACACCCTCTGTCCTCTCTGCAGTCCACCTGGGAAAGGATCTTTTTGCGTGTCTGATCCATCTCTGCCAATCTTCTGCAGACGTCCTGACCTCCAGCACTCGTTGTGTCCAAGAGGGACACCTGATCAGGTGGTTATAAACTTTCCACCTCCGTGAGGAAAAGAGTTCCTCCATGGGGTTGAGGAATGGCGATGAGCTGTGGTTGGACTTTTCTATTTTTATTTTTTCTGTAGCAGAATGTAGCAAATTTCAGTCTAGTTTACAGCGATTTGTGTTGTTTTCATGGTTTAGAACGTAAATTTAACAATTTTTACAATAGGTTGTAAACGTGCATACTAGTGCGTACGTTTTGGTGGTGGTTGAGTTTGAGTGAGAAAACAGTTCATGACTTTTGAAAGATGCGGTCTTTGAATGCATTTTGTGTGAAAGTACTGAAAAGTGATCCACGGTTTTGTCCACACTGACTTTTGTTGTGCCGGCTGTGTGAAGAGTTTTAAAAAGCGAACGTGGAGAAATGTGTGAAAGTGTTTCTGCAACAGAAAATGTGTCAGAAAACATTGTGATAAAATGCTGCTGTTGTTCATTTGTTTGTTTAGTTTAGTTTAACGCTGGAAGAAACTCTGATCTGATTCAGATCCAAAGTAAAAGAAGTGAAACACCAAAAAAGAAAACACAGAAGTATTATCAGCAAAATCTACTGAAGTATTAAAAGTAGAAGTACTCATTATGCAGAAGGTTGAGTGTTAGATATATATATTATTGGATTATTATTAATGATGCAGTACCCTTTAAGCAGCATTTTACTGTTGTAGCTGGAACTGATTTGAATTACTTTGATATACTGTTGGGTAGTTTATAACAATATATAATATTTTATGATCACCTGTGATTTGTCACCTTTGTTTTAATTGTATGTGAATCTGCCATATCTGCCATCTGTAACATAAAGGTTTATTTAAACACATTTAATATTTGTCCCCTGTGAACCTGTGTGTGTGTGTGTGTGTGTGAGATTTTCATTCTGTTCTTAAATAATTAAAATAATTACTGAGAGCTTTGATCACGTTAAACTTCAGGTGGCTCATGCAGCTGCTCAGCAGTTAAAGCCATTTTGTTTAAGTCATATTGGGAGATAATCTCTGCTTATTACATTTAACCAAAATACAGACTGAAGCCGATGGATGAATGAATGAATGAATGAATGGATAGCATATTAAGCTTTAGGTTAAAACTCATATGTGTAGAATTATTATTTAATGGCGTCTTTCAAGTGGTTTTGATGCCATATGTTTTTGTTTGAAGGACAATTCAAAAAAGCAAGTGAAAATCAGTGCAGTCTATTTTCAGGGTGAATTGAAGTGTGTTTTTTTGATACTAGTTGAGTCAAATCCTTAACATAAAAGCTTTTATGTCATTTGCAAAAACATGAAAATGTTGTTATTATAAAGGTTCAAATGTATTCCCCCCTGATTTAGAAAATGCAGCTATCTTTCAAGTCATAAATTACTGTAGATCCACGTTTAAAAAAATGCTCTATTGAGACAAATTATATTACGAGGAAAAGAAGTTATATTTAAAAAGAAAGGTAATGGACATATCTCATTGCATTACAGTTCTTAAATAAAAAAACTGAAACTTTAAAGAGGAAAAAATACAGAAAACATGTTGGCTAATCCTAAAACCACAGTATGTAACCACAGTGTGTGGGCAACACAAGAGCTAAATGAAGACAATGTGTCACCAGTGCTGTAAATGTTCACTATGGAAACTTCAACATAAACCCGAGCACATACAATCTGTACTGTAGTATTTACAATTGTCATAACCACCTCATCAAAAACTCGGGCAGAGAAGAAAACAGGCACTCGTGCCCCTCAGGTGCAATCACTTCACCTCAACGAGAGGCCGTACGTGTTGCTTTCCTCCTGCTCTTCTTTGTTTGAGCCCAGCTTAAACCACACACACACACACACACACACACACACACACACACCAAAACATCGACCAAGAAATCAAAGCAAATAAAAGTGCTCTGCATTGGCAGTCCTTCCTCGTCTGTCTCTCACACACACTTGAGTCTATATGTTTAGAACCAAAACACAATATTGTATCATTGCCTTGCAAAAATCTCCATTGAAATATAAACACATTTTAAAAAAATCAGAACGTGCATTTCCACAGAAGCAGCTCTCTGTGACACCGATTGTCTATATTTCTTCAGAAAGTCGTTTAAATTTAACAGTGCTAACGAGGCTTCGGGGTGCACTTTGACCTGTGGCCTCCACACAGCTGAGGGGGGAAGGTTTGTCTGACCCAGGTTCAGCTGGGGTGTACGGAGGAACCCTGAAGTTCCTGTAACCCAGCAGGGGAGGTTCATAATTGGAGTGTCCCGCTGATTTTAATGTTCTGGCTACTATTCACACTTGAAAGGCTTAACCCTGTTTCAAAGTACAGGAGGGAGAGAAGAAAATGAGGCTCTCGCTTTCTTTACGCACAAATTCAAAGATGATTTATTGAGGGAAATCAGAATAGGTTCACTGACGGCAGCACTAAAACACTTGAAAAGAAAACCAAATAATCCGGCGCACTGTCCGTCACTTGAACTCACTTTATTAACGCAATGTTTCTGTCAGACTTTCATCAGGCAAACTTCACACAAACAGCCCCGTACAGATAAAGGCTATAGGCTTTCACCAGGGAACTAACCCGCCCCGAGGTGACTACCCCGGCATAACAAGGAGCTGTTGTTTTTTCATTGCTTCTCCTTTTTTTTTTATGTTATTGTAGGATTTATGGATCCTCTTCCTGGATGGCCTGCTGGTATTGGTCGTACAGAGGACTAATTTTTTAGTACATTTAAAGTGTTGTGGTTCTGATATGTATTTATATTTGTTCTTGTACAATTTTTCATGCATTGTTTTCTTGTAGATACGAATGATTTTAGAATATTGTGATTACTAGCTCTTTTGCCCATTTTAGATAGCCTCCGGTGCCCTTCTCTACCTTTTTTAAAGACTATAGGCTACGCTGTAATAAATCTAATAATAAACTTTATTTATATAGCACTTTTCTTTACAAGGTTACGAAGTGATTTACAGAAAAAACAAAAACTAAATAAAAACAAAAGGATCATGAAACACCGGAGGATAACATAAAGTTACAAATGTAAAATGGCAAGAGTGGAATGCTGAAACCCGGCAATATATTAGGCTAAATATTCATAAACACTTTTCTATAGAATAAAGTTTTAAGAAGGGATTCAAAAGATGCTAATGATGTAGCCTGTCTGATCTCTGTTCCACAGTCTGGGGGCTCTGGGCTCCCGGTCACCTTTGGTCACAAGCCGGGATCTGGGAACAACCAGCAGAGCCGCATCCACCCTCCATGGCACATAGCGAGTCAATAAGACCTTGTTATAATTTGGGGCAAGGCCATTCAATGCTTAAAATGGTATTTTAAAACCAATAGGGAACGTAACAGGCAGCCACTGTAAGTTGGCTAGCACAGGAGTCGTGTCTTCGTATTTCTTGGTGTCAAAATTCGGTTGGAGTCGATGAAGGCAGCTCTGACTGATACCTGCATAAAGTGCGTTACAGTAGTCCAGGCGGGAATTCATAAATTCATGGATAACCTTATGTAAATCAATAGGAGACGAGAAATGCCTGATTTTGGAAATTTTCTTGAGCTGAAAGAAGCAAGACTGGGCAACGCTCTTCACATGACCCTCAAAACAGAGATCTGCATCAAAAATGACACCAAGATTTCTATTTATTTTTAGTCAGTGAACCAAGCTGAATGTGTTGGACCAAAGTCTATGACCTCAGATTTATCTTCATTCAGGGACATCGAACATTTAATATCGCTCAGGCACGCATGGGGATTATCTAAACTGCTGGAGTTACCAGATTAGAGAGGGACACACGGTTGCGTGTCATCTGCATGATCATCTGGATCATCTGGCTGAGAGGAAGCATGTACGGTGAGAACAGTGGGCCAAGAATGGACGTTTGTGGACCACCACAGTTAAAATGAGCAACGGCGGAACTGGCATTCACGCCGTGTAATATAGGACGGAAAATGTTCGGTCTAATGCCCCTAGAGGGCCCTATTGTGTAATGTGGAACAATTTTCTATAATATTATGGATGTTTACAATTTGTAAGAGCTTGTTTTTGTATTTGGGAAGCTCATTGATCCTAATTTATATGCATACTGGGAGGTGTTGCTGCTGATTGCTGTGTTTTTCCCGGGTGAAAGCCTTTAGCCTTTTTAAGTATGGTGCTGTTTGTCTGTATGACTTTTGCCTGATGAAGGTCTGAGGAACCCTTGCGAATCTCCACAGCTACGCAGAAAGTATAATTTGAGCATAAGATCCTTGCAAGCCAATCAGAAACACGTTTCAGATATTTTCGTTCTTCGTGTCTTTGGCCTTGAACTCGCTGACAGCCTCCAGCATGCTGCAACATCACTGCTTTTTCTTTACACGTTAGTTACGTGCTTGTTACTTGAAATGTTTTTGTTGTTGTCTGACACGTCTCGACATGTGACACTCTGTGAATCGCGCTCTTCTCCAGATAGATAAAGACTCCTGTCTATATGTCATTGTGTCTCTAAATGGCATGTCCAATGGGCGCTACGAAAATATAAAATAACAATGGGACAATAAAACGAGACTGGTAGCATTTGGACTCAAAATGGACTCTGTCCTTGCCGAGGAAGACAAGGTCAGAGACGGCTTCCCTCAGAGGAATGTCAGCTCTCATTTGAGGGTGAGGTGGTGGAGTGGAGTGTGTGTGTGTGTGTGTGTGTGTGTGTGTGTTTGTAGACACCCCCTGGCATGAATAAAACACGCTGATCCTCAGCCAAACCATCAGCCTGACAAATTGTCACACCTCCCGTCTCTCCTCCTGAAATGAAAATGAAGTGCTGAGTTCACAAACATGTTTGGCCTTGTAGTTGTTACAGGAAGTAAAGGCGGGGGTGGAGTTTGGGTGGGGGTAATGACTGAAATCATCTGGTAGGAGGTGTGAAGTTAGAAAGTCCTATTCTTCTTAATCATTTTGATTTCCTGTTTGTCAGTCTTACAGCAATAAAGGTTTTTTGGACATAATTCTGTATTAGTTGTTTGGTTGGTTATTCTATTGGTTATGATAACAGCTTATTAAGTATAAGAGACTCCACACAAATAACAGAAGACCAGCTTGTTTAAATTGTAAAAAGTAATTTAAAAGTTTCTCTACTTGTGGATCCAAGACTGAACTTACATTCACATAGAGCTGAAGTCATGACGTCACTTCCTGTCTAGCCTCTTCTTCTGAGCCTTGATGTTTAGCCGTCTGGGGCTTATGGGAAATGGTGTTGGTTAAAGGCTGCTAAAAACCTAAATATTGAATAAACAACAATATTAGATTGTTTTTTCAAAAAACTACCGTCTTTATCTAAACATATGAAGCGGGCGTTGAGAAAGGCTCTGTTCCAAGGCTGGATTTTTAGTTCCTGTCATGGTTTTGGGTCTTAAGTTTAGTCATTATGCTCTGTTTCATGTGGACCACGTTTATGGATTTTGGTTTTGGACTTTGCCGGCTCTGTTTTTGGACTTGTTTGCATCTTTTGGAGTGCTTACCTGGTTGTGACCACTGCCTGCCCTTAACCCAAGTAAGCCTTGTACATTTCATTAAAATGCTCTGCCTGCGTTTGGGTCCTCTCCCTCTTTCCCAGCTTGAACCCTTGCAAATTTCTTCTGCCTTTTTATATCAACACTAAATTCCATGAAGGCAGATAATACAATCAGCAATCAGACAGGTTTAACTCCAACTCACCAGTTTATTCTGAGACTTTAGCAGGAAAGCACATATCTCCAGGTATTCTGCATTATGGCGTACTGGCATGGTTAGCTGTGAAAAATAAACAGAACCCAGCCGTCATGTTATTAGCTAAACCTGTGTTTAACAACTCAAAATGTCCACTGTGAGAAGATTATCTGAACAACTTATTTGACTGGTGAACTGAAACAAATGTCCATGTTATGCAGATATACTTTATTCATGTACTGCCTTTTTAAAATGTTTTGTTTCGTTTTATTTAATTTTGTCAAAACTTTTAGCTTCTTTTAGTGTGTAGTTTTGGTTTTAAAGCACATTTACAGTCAGATTCAGTCTCAGTGTCTCCAGCAGCAGTAGGCAGCTGTTTTAAGCAAATAAGCTCTGATTAAGCCAATTCAATTACATTTGATTTATTTATATAGAGAGAGAAGCACAACGGAAATACCACCTAGCATTTTAAAATAGTAATAATGTAATGGTAGTGGTAATATTAATATTAATAAATTAATAGAGGTGCATCCAATGTACAGTACCTGCTCAGCAGCGGACAGACAGACTAGCTGGTGAAAAAACTTAAGCATTTAGCAGCTGAAGAGCCAGATATTATTCTCAGGGGTTGGAGACCAAAACAAAGCTAAAAGGAGGAGAGTGCATTCATCAGGTAAACACAAACACGACTTAAATAGTAATACTGCTTTGTGTCTGCTGGATGCATAAATAGGCCACAGCTTGTTATCAGCTCTACAGGGCAGACCATGTCAGAGATGACTGTATCTGTCAGGCTGTTGCAGAGGATTTTCTGCCTCCTTGTGGCTGAAACAATCAATTAATGCAACCTCAAGTAAAAGAACAAAAACAAAAAACAGACATTCATTTCAATCATTCCACACTGCAGCTTGAAGCGTTTGTGCCAGCTTCCTGTACCAACTTGAGTTGCTCGCAGTGACCGAGCCACATCACATGCTTTCTCTACTTTAGACACTCGTATAACAATTTTAAGTTAAGTTAAGCCAAACCGTGACCGTGTACTCGGAGTCAGATTGACACACAGCTTTGTAATCCGGTGGGATCTGTGGTAACTGAACAGTCGCAGTGTTCCAGAGGGCAGCATGTGGTGATGACATAGATTACCCATGAGTCTCTGCATTCTGGCATCTGTTTGTCTCGCGTCGACCTGCTCGTGTTTCTACACTGACGACAAATAAAGACTTCTGAAGTTCTCCATCCAGGAGTGGATGGTGAACTTCAAAGTATGTGTTTTAGGAATCGTACCAACTTCAAATACGATATTCAGCAGAAGAAAAAACATTTTTTTCATCAAATCTAGTTTTTCTTATAAAAACTTAAAGGTTCTGTAAATTAGATTCTTAACATTAATATAGCAGCAAACAACTATTTGCTATGTAAAGATATAGTGGAGTAATGTTGTCCGGAGCAGAAAATAAGGTCACCCTCCCTCTGCCTATGTTGTCGCAGCCTCGCTGTGCTTTGTAAATACAGCCGGACCGGCAGCGTATTGATGAGTTCATGTGAGTCCCTCCTGTGAAAATGTTGGCTTTGAGGAGAGCTGTTTCTTTTCTCATCTAACGTGGTGAATTAAGGATTTATATCGACCCAACCAGAGTTGGTAATTGCTGGTAGTGGAAAATACTAACAAAGATGGTTTTGGTGAGTTTTATTTTGTTTCTGTTGAGTTTGAATTAAATGGTTAACGCAAGGTAAAATGATCGTTTTTTCCAATGGAGTCTGGTTGCTAACGCGACCGATATAATGTCTGTTATTGGTTAAACGAAAGGAGCTTACTGTTTAACAAAAAGGTCTGTCTCTGTAGGGATCCTTTCCATAATGTTGTCAGAAACTTAGAATAACGATCTGAGCCTGTCAGTGGCTAAACAAGCACTTTTAGTGACCTTGATTTGACATTTGTCCACAGCAGCCATTGCAGCCTGTTTCGCGGCTGCTGGCTGAGGCGTAGAGCCAGAATAGTTGGGTGAATTAAGTTTTTTGTTTTTTGTTTTTTTAACCAAACCAGAGTTGGTGATTGTTGGAACAGGGGGAGTTTTATTTTGTTTCTGTTCAGTTTGAATGACGTGTGTTTTATGATCATCTGCGGTAAAATTATTGTTTTTCTCATTGGAGTCTGGTGGGTCATGGCACCCAATTGTTTTGGTCTGAGATGCTGCTGCTCTAGTGAAGTTTAGCGGCAGTGAATGTCACTTACAGGAATTATAACTATAAGGTCCTGTCAAAATCACTTTTGCTTAAAAGACCAAACTTATTTTTTAAACCATGCATTCCTTATATTTCTTTGCATTTGCCAAAGCATGTAATAGTGTTGTAGATTGTTGTTGTAGATGTGTTTTCAGCAGGACATTCGCCTGAGTTCATTTCAGTAAGTTATGAATTTGGATTATGTGGCCGCTAGTTAATCCATCACTACTGTTTGCCAAAAGTCTGCTTGTTGTCAGGTTAGAGTGAGCTTCAGCTGAATCTATGGTGCATTAATGTGCTGATGGTGAAAGATCTCACTAATCTGAGTTATGAGAATTGGCTGCTAAACCATGACGCATGATGAGCTCAGCTGTGCAACAACAAACAGAACAAAAATCTAGTAATGGAGACACACCTTTAAAATGTGTTGTAGCAGCAGGACAGAAGAATCAAGAAGATTATAGATGTGCTCCAAAATCATCAGTCAGTCATTTTGGGTTTGACTTCTATATTTTTGTGTATTTCTTTTACTTTACTGTATTGTCAAAGCAAAAGAATCAAAAGTGACACGACCCTCGCAACACGAGAGAAAGAAACTGAGCTTGTAGTAAAAAAATCTGCACTGTTGGTGTTAGAAAGGACATTGCGTACTGCAGCACTTGTGATTTTGCCTGAGAGGACACACAAGTCTTCTTGGAAACATTTTGTTTTCATCCAACTAGCAATAAGATATCAGTATCTTACAGTTGTATCAATCCCTGAAAGAGTAAAGTTTCTATCCAGCTTCCTCGTGACTCTGAGCTGTTCAGCAGCAGCTTTGTTCTGCGCGTTAAACAGCTGGACGCTCCGGTTGGCAGCGGGCGTCACGCAGACAGACGGAGGAATGTGCAGCAGCAGCTCCAGACATGTCGAGTTAAACACAACCACACAGGCCAGAGAGGTGCGTGTACAGTGTGTTGCATGTGCTGTAGGTGTGTTTGAACATTGTTTGACGTGTTTGTTAACCATATAAGTACACCAGCAATGACTGCAACAACTCATTAGCATATGAGTGCTAGGTTAGTTGACTGCTGTGAAAATGTAAATCCTGGTGAGAAGTTAAACAATGTGCCACTGAATTAGTGATTTAGTGTTTGGTGTAGATCAGAGTTTACCAACCTCCGGGTCGGGTACCGGGCCTCGGAACATTTGCTACCGGGCTGTGAGGAAATGATATACGCAAAAAAAGCATAAATAATTATTGTATAAGTTTACCGGTTGATAATCTTGGTACAAATATGGTATCTGATTAGATGAGCCTAAAAAGTTATTAATTTGTTTTGACAGTCCATACTGTTTCATTTTTCAATTTAAATTTAACCAACTACCATGAACTTTACACACACATTGTACATTTGCAACCAAAGTTTGACTGTCTTTCATACTATAAGTGGCACTACAGCAACTTGGTTCATTTAAATGACCATAACTCAGTGGTCATGAATCTTACACAAACTGGTAAAGTTGTTGTACAAAGCCATAATGTTTTTTTTTAGAAAGGATAAGATATTCTCCAAAATAGCATTGTGTTGCTGTCCATCTTTTTATCCCAATAAAAGTCCTGCAATTGCATCTTTTTGAGGATCAACCAGCAGGTTTGCTCCACTAAAGGTTTCCATTAAATATTTCCAGAATTTCTTAATTTGGTTTTTGATAGTATTGATAGTATATTACAACTTATGATGCACTTGGATACATCATCAATGATGTAACCTGGGGTCAATGGGCATTTTGGGTCTTTCAGCAATGATACACCCTCGCCCAGGCAATCCAGCCAGGGTTGATCAGGCCCTAGCTTGTGTCCAAGTGGCCTGTGTAATCCACGGATCCCCCCCCTCTTGATCCATAGCCATCTGGATGCCTTCTCTGCAGCCTCTGTGGTGTTTTTAATGGCTTTCTTACTGTGCAGTCCTGTGATGCCAAGGTCCCTGGCATCAGGCTTTGCGACAGGCCCAGCCATTTGCGGAGGAAATGATTGACCTTTCTTTCGTACCGTGTTAGTGGGACCTCATAGACTTGTCCACTGCCATCAGCCATGACTCCAACTCCACACTGGTTGACTGGCCTTCTCTCTGGATCTCCTCCTGTGCTATTCTGCTCTACAGAGATTAGTGAGGTTCTTCTTGAGGACGTTTCGTAGTTGCGCTATTGTAGCTCTATCTTCCTCCCTCGCCACCTTGTACTGACGCCTCACTGATTTTAGCTCCTACCTGAGGTTACTGATCATCTCCCGTCGATTTGGACCACTTTCTTGCCACATGTTGCTCCTTAGTGCCAAACCTTTCAGCTGCGATGTTGATTATGATCGATGACATGAGCTGGAGCCATTGGTCAACATCATCTTTGGCTGGCCACTTGACACGGCATCACGGCACTTCCCTCAAACATCTTGGCTTGATGGATCTTCAAGCAGACCTTTGCAGACCTTGCCACATACACAAACTGCACTCTTGGTCGATATTATGTTAGGTTGGGCCATTACCTGTGTGTCAGTCCATTTGGGGTGCCCAGCCTATTCCTGGACGTCACTGGCTAAGCCACACTGAGCTAGTTAAGTTATATTTTAGTCTAATTTTAATAACAAGTAATAAAGTCCCCGTCCACTTAAAAATATGCTTTTCTTCTTGTTTCTACGGTTGGATGTTTGAGCTTCACTGTGCAGAATGATGATGTTTTCACATTCATCTGCTAAAAGTGGAAAGTTTCTTTGTGCTTGTTGAAAATCTGATTTTAAGGGTTGGAGCCTACAAGCATGATTTATGTGTCACAAATAGTTTGGAAGCCAATCCTGGTTTGCAACTTATACAAGTGTGATCTAGAAACTTGAAGCCGTCAGTAGACATACACTGAGAATGGACTTTACAGTGAAGTAGGAGACATCTTGTGTCCAGCAGGAAAACTTTAGAAATGAACAAAATTTGCATATTCATAGACTGGAACTTTTAACGAACTAGATGGAGTAGAGGCCTTTTAAAAATAAACCTAATAAACCTTAAAGAACAAAAAGAAACAAAACTACTCGCCTTGGCCATCTATGAGGGGAAAAATGGAGAGAAGTCTTCAGGGATTTGTAATTATTCTAAGACAACAGGGGAAACAGGTTCTTCTTCTCTCAGAGCGGAAACACCTGATCTGTCATGTGAGGTAAATGTTCGCTACGTCTGAACTTATTCAGCAAAAGTGTTTCCATCTCCCATAATGCGCATTAACTCTTTTTGGAAAAAGACAAAAACCATCTCAAGCGAGCGTATAAACTTTCATGTGAATTTGAGGACGTTTTTTCAAATTTTGCCGTTTCCGTTAACATTTTCTAATGCGATACAAAATGTGCATTAAAATACGTTATGGAAACACAGCTACTGTCAAAAAGCAAACCTATCAAAACCACTTCTCTTATGAAATGTGTCTACACAGTGAATTTTGTCAGTTAGCAAACATGGAGCTGCTCTCTTCCAGCTTGTTCAGACTTGAGGTAAATGTTCGGCAGAGCAGGGTGTGTGCTTCAAAGTCCAGATGACACAGTCAGACAGAGAAAACTGCCATTCAAGGAAGCAAATGAGTGGTAGTTAAGAGTGGTATGTACTGTATATGTGCACTGTGCAGAGAGGGACACAGAGACCTCTAGTGACAGAGAGGGCTGTTGAAAAATATATGACACTGGTTAAATCACAGCAGCTGCCTGTGATCATTATTTAAAGTGGCTAGAAAAGGTATTCATGCCTACTTTAATGTAAAAGTAAAAACTCAAGGGATGCGGGAAAAAGTTTCCCACTAAGTCATCCTTGATACACCTCAACTGCTTTACTTCATTTCTATCGTGGAAAAATTAAGCCAACAGCTCCATCTTCTGGAAAGTCAGGAGTATTTCATGAATAACTGACAATTCAAGCATGCAGACTGTACATTGAATAATCCTTCCCAATGCATAAAAAGACATAAAATATTCTACAGTCAGCCTGTACAGTTAGTACAATTAAAGGTGTAGGAAGTTGTCTATACTTTTAGCCCCACATATATGTAAACATATACATTTTGGGCTACAGCACATTAGATATCATGATTCCTGTTAATAGGAAAAAAACTTGACCTGGATGTGTCTGCATATATGGATAATGTATTTACACAGAGCCAACCAAATAATTTTTAAAACCACATTTGCATAAAGCTGTCACTAAAAGGCATCATTCTGCATTCAATTTTCTTAATTTATACAACACTTCTGTAATTTAAAGTAAAACTTTGAATACAGGACATTTACTTGAATTAGAGTATTAGAGTAGTATCTTGTAACACTGCTAGAAAAACGTCTTCCACATTGAGACCATCATGCTGCTGCATATTCTCTCTTCTCTCTCCCTCCTTTTCTTGATTGCAGATTTCTTTGCTCGTATTATCATAATTACCTTTGTCACTGTTTTCATTTGTTAGGGTCAATTGAGAATTTTGCAATTCAGAATAAATGACAAAATATAATATCCAAAAGGTTGTGATTGATTCATTTGAGATTACAGATGTGTAAGTAACAATTTAAATAAAAAACAAAATGTGTCTGTAGCACAAAGTATTGATAATTGTTAAACAGATTGAAAATTCACATGGTTTCAACAACAGTCATTTTGTACACGCATTATTTTCCATTTTCTTCTCCTACATGCTTGACCAACTTCCCCTGTCACATTTGTGGGACATAAGGATAGGGTATAGAAAATATAATCCCATTGTTTAGTTTTCAGTTTCTATCAACTAGTAAAACTTCTAATTTTTCTGCTAGCCATTTTCTCATAATTATTATTTTTCCTAAAAATACAATTAATTTTAATCCTTACATAAAATTGACAATGAATAGAGCGACACATTTCACACATACTGTTAATATGCTGTATACAGAGAGAAGACTTTTTGAATTTTGAATTCAGTGAAAACATTTGTAGAGCAGATCTCATCTCAGTCACGCCACAGCCTCTCTACAGTATGTTGGCCTCACAGGAGCCAGGCCGCAGTATCTGAAGAGTAACAATGAGTTTAACTGCTTTTCTAAACCAGGGGTAGAACAAAGCATAGATCACAGGGTTTAGACAAGAGTTAAAATACAACAGATAGATCATGAAGGACACAGAAGAAGTACTGATTAAGCTGTCCCTTGCAAGAGACACACAATGATATGGGCAGAAACATATTAGAAACACAAATACAAGAACACCAAGAGTCCTGGCTGCTTTCAGCTCAGATTTCTTTGCCTTCGGAGTCACTGAACGCTGGAGTGTGACAGCTGTAATGTGAGAGCGCATGGCACGAGCCTGAGACACAGCCACAGCAAATACTCTCATATACAGAACTATGATGACAGTAATGGGAATAAGAAAGGTCAAAACAATGTCAACAGCTCCTGCAACATAGTCAACGTCAATCACACACTCTCCATAGCAGGAATTATACCTGTCTGGTTGAGTCAGGTCATCCTTTAGAAAGACACTGCTGTAGAAAACAGAAAAGAGCCAACACAGACAAACACAGAGTTTGACTCTTCTGCCAGTGATTCTTGTGGGGTAACGCAGAGGGTCACAAATAGCAACATGTCTGTCGACTGAAATGAGCACCATGTCTCCTACTGAGACAATGGGAATGATGCAGGACATAAATTTATACCCACAACACACAAGGTCACCAAGAAACCAGCAGGCTGTTTTTCGGAGGATTTCTCCCGGCATCAGCAGGAGGCCCACGAGAAAGTCTGAGACAGCCAGAGAGAGGAGGAGGATGTTGGTGGGTGTGTGGAGCTGCCTGGAGGGAAAGAAAAGCATCATTACATTAACAAGTCCTCATATCTAAATGACACGACAACCCAA
Organism: Siniperca chuatsi; assembly: GCF_020085105.1. Taxonomy (NCBI): domain Eukaryota; kingdom Metazoa; phylum Chordata; class Actinopteri; order Centrarchiformes; family Sinipercidae; genus Siniperca; species Siniperca chuatsi. The sequence continues at coordinate 27,433,546 of NC_058053.1, forward strand.
ACAACTATTCCAACAAGAAAAAAATTAGGAGTGTGAATGTTTTCTTGGTTGAGGTCACAGTGGATAGAAACCAATGTTGATTATTGGTGAGAGATAAGACATGAACCACAATCTTCTGTGTGAAAGTCAGACATTTGACATTTCTTATGCAAAAACAGTCAGCAGAGCAGAATATAATTATAGCATCACAGGTGCAACATTACTCAGTATAGCTCAGTTCTTCCAAATCTGCAGTAGCTGTTCACATTTTCAAGTTACAAAAAATGTAAGAGAAGGTGAGCAATTAATTTATACCTGAAGTGGGAGACTGAGATGATGACGAGCAGGTTGAGAGCCACAGTGAGCAGAGAGATGGAGGACAGCACAATGTGAAGGAGCACAGCTTCGGACCAAGGAGATGTGGGCTTCCTGCAGGAGGTGTTGAGGAGTTGTGGAAAGCAGAGCTCTGCTCCGTCATCAACTTCCATCTTCAGAGATCTGCAGATTGCTGCAGCTCTGGCAGCTTTCTGAACAAAATTGAGTCATGTAATGTGATTTACTTCTTTCACATTATCTTAACTCCTCCCTTCTTATTTCTCTCAGTGTATGTTGGACTCTGATGCCCCTCCTCCATTACTCTGCACATCACACCATCATCTTCATCACTTTCCTTGCCACCTGGTCTCTTTCACTGTCTCGCTCTCCTATACCCCCTCTTATTCTCTACCATTGTTTCCTTTCCTTTTTCCTACCTCTCTACCCCCTTTTTAATGTCACTTAAGCAGTATTTGAACAGACAACAGTACTGCATTGAAAAAACTCCCCACTTGCTAATTTCAATGAGGCCACTTCACACAGCAGAGGTGCCAACGCAGAAGAGTCCAGGGGGGGAAATATCATAACATTATCCAACAAAAGAGAATAGATGGGCTCAACTTTTGTGGCAGTGCAATATGACATCACACTGTGTTGGCAAATCAAATAAAAGCGCACATTTATGGTGGAATAAGCTAATGTGAACACAGTATTATTTACCTGGCAATCCTTGTGCCAAAAGATGGAATGATTGATGTTGTGATAACTTTACAGTGAGTTTTGAAATCCATTTTCATAATATTATAAGCTGCTATGAAGTGTTTTGGTGTCAAATAAGCTTTCAAACTCTGGACCTGTCACTCAATCTTGCATTCGCAGACCATGTTACATCGCCTTACCGGCAGCTGAAGTGACACATCCACACAAATGGAGTCCCTGGCGCAGGACTTATGTGCTTGCAGTACAAACCAGTACATCTTTAAAACTACTATATTGTGTTAATAATGGTTGTGTACATAGACGTTGCTGGGTGGAGGACCAGCAAGAATAGCATCCCCAAGAAATGTATCTAGTTTTTGTAGCATGTAAGGAAAAAAGGATAGTTAAACAGAACCTGATTTATTTTATTTATTTATTATGTTATTATATTATGTCCTGGTGGTGTTGCATCCTTTCATCGTGTGTCATCCGCAGGTAAAAAACAAACAAAAACAGTAGTTACCTGGATGTAACCCCAGTTCTAGGAGTAAGTGCAGGGGCCTCTAATGGGCTTTGCTATTAGTTTAGTCAGATCATTGCACTCACTGCCCAGTCAGGTGGTAGCATACATGCCCTATAAAACAGCTGCACACCTCTCGCTCAGCTCCCTTTTGAGCTCATTAACAGATGACAGGGGCCAGCTGGCCATGCAGTAGGGGGGCTCAGTATGTACTCATAGAACTGGAGTTACATCCAGGTAACTACTATCTATATTCGTACGTGTGTCACCCTTTAATGAGCGGGGAGAACCAAGGAGAAGGTTGACCTGGACACTGGAGATCTGCAGGGCAGGAAAGCTCAGGTGTGCCGCCTGGGGACTGAAGAGCAGAGAAGCAGGTGTAGAGAATTACAATGGTTAAAGGGGCACCAAACTGTAGGTGCAATGAATTAAATTTGGCTATCACAATTATCAAAGATAATAATAAGTAATAACTTTAATTAATAAAGTTCCTCAGGGCACCACTCTTAAAGATGAGATAATGATGGTCCATAAAGTTATTGACTCTCATAATATACACTAAACATTAATTTGGAACTAGGTAGAAGGGCTTGGAGTTCAACATAGAAGAGGTTGGCAGCATTCACTCTTGTGCAACATTAAATAAACCAGCATGATTATCTACAAGCATTTATTTAAAAGACAAACAAAGCAACACACAAGATGAAACCTAATGAAAATGCACTTAACTAAAGAACAAAGTGTGTGTGTGTGTGTGTGTGTGTGTGTGTATGTGTGTGTGTGTGTGTGCTCGTTTCTCTGATCTGCCTGATCACACTTGGTCAGACAATGCAATGCATGTGAAAAGGGAGCTTTAAATAGGACATTATTCACATTTTCAAGTTAATTATATCATGTTCGGGTTCTTCTTTAATATGTTTACATGCACAAGCATGTGGGCCACCTGCTGCTTGTGGGCAGCAGGTGGCCCACAAGCACAGATCCAGTCTCTGCAGCTCCGGAGGCAGAAATACCTGCTGAAGGCGACAGAAGGAGAGAGGAGAGAGATGAGAAAGCACAAAACTACGGGAGAGAGAAGATGTAGAGTTAGTAACATGCAGTAATGGGATAAAAATGCATACAGATGGAGAGGGAGAGGAGGAGAGAGGAGCTCAGTGCATCATGGGAAGTCTCCCGGCAGTCTAGGCCTATAGCAGCAGAACTAAGGGATGGGTCAGGACTCACCCAAGCCAGCCCTAACTTTAAGCTTTATCAAAGAGGAAAGTCTTAAGGCTACTCTTAAATCTGGAGATGGTGTCTGCCTCCCGAACCCAAACTGGGACCTGATTCCACAGGAGAGGAGCTTGATAACTGAAGGCTCTGGCTCCCAGTCTACTTTTGGAGACTGTAGGAACCACAAGTAACCCTGCATCCTGGGAGCGCAGTGTTCTACTGGGGTAATATGGTATTATGAGCTGTTTAAGATAAGATGGTGCCTGACCATTAAGAGCTTTGTAAGTGAGGAGAAGGATTTTAAATTCTATTCTAAATTTTACAGGGAGTCAGTGCAGAGAAGCTAATATTGGAGAAATATGATCTCTTTTCCTAGTTCTTGTCAGTACACGGGCCGCAGCATTCTGGATCTTTAAGGACCCCTCCTGAAAAGCCCAGTCGCTGTTGTTATTGGTTAACAGCTTGGAGTGTTTGCCAGAAATGTGATGCCCCTCACTAGAGGCTTCTGAAGCAGCTGAAAACACCAGTGTTGCTAGGCAACAATGGCGTCGTTTCTGCCGTACCACTTAGACCCAGATTCTGACTCTGAGACGTGCTGCACAAACCCAAACTTCCCGGGCCTCGCTCTAGCTCTGTTTGAGGGCGTGCCAAATTAGCCGCTAGCCGTGTATTATGCAAATGTGTTCCTTGGTTACGTAACCAAGTTACGAAACAAGAGGCGGGAATTCCAACAAGGCGTGTCAGGCAGTGTTTTCTGTGGGAGACAAGACCTCCCTTTGGCACGGATTTTTGGCTTTGTGACTTTTCAGACCTTTTACATGCACAAAAATGCTATACAACACAATAAAGGGCAGAGACAACCCGAAAAAGCATAATATGGCCTCTTTAAAGTTCCTCTCCGTTATGTGTGGTTGTGTTTAAGGATAACAATGCCACGTAAAAAGGAGTTAGTTAGCATACAAAGCTACAGCTGCATCTGTCTGCTGCAGTGAAGATAATTCCAGGAGAAAGAGAGAGAAGAAAGCGCAGCTGACCATTGTATTGACCTGGTGACGACATAGGTCAAAAGTCATGCTGGCCAATGGTAGCTGAATGCTGGGTCCATGGGGGGAGTTCACACCTACTCTAGGTGTGAATACCTGGAGGATTGTGGGAGTTCTGTGTGAGTTCCATGGCTCAGTTTCATAATAAAAGTTCTGTTCAGCTCACACAAATGAACAAATTCATCTGTGGAGTCCCAGTGATCCCAACATAGGAAAGCGAAGGAGGGATCCCTCTCCCAGGACGGACACACATGCAACAGATGTTGTCAAGTGAACAGAATAGATTCACAACAGGAAATCATAGTATACACAATCACAATCGTGGAAATGGACTGTACTTGTATAGCGCCTATCCCCAATATTAGATCCAGGTCCGGTGAGGGTGCATTCAGTTACTGTGGTCCTGCTTTCTAGAACAAGCTGTCTGCTGACTTGATGTCCATCACAACTGTGTCCACTTTCAAAAGTAAACTCAAAACTTTCCTATTCTCCCAGGCTTTTGGTTAATTACTGTATGTGTGTATGTGTGTGTGTGTGTGTGTGTGCTCATATGGTAGCACCTGTTTCTTATACAGTCAGGTTACATGTGCGTCTATGTGAGATTGATTGATTTGATTGTGTTGGTGTTTTGGGGTTTTTATTGTTGTGTGGTATATTTAACGTAAGTTGGGTGTATGCTGTATTGTTTCAGTTTAAATTTTATCAATAATTTAATCTTATGACCTTACTATTTTTGAATCAGGACCTTCAGTATTTGGATCAAATAATAGACAAATAATGAAAATAAGGTGTGTTAGATAAAGTAAGCAACTGATGTTGAATTGGACAAAATTATCTCTGTAATTGACAAACATGCTAGCAGATAAGCTTAGTGCTACTCATTAGCACATTGGCCACATTAACCTATGCTGTGTTAAAAATCACTGCTGAGCATTCATTCACAATGTTCTACATAATATATATATATATATATCCCTACAAAAACACATTTACTCTACTGACAGGTGTAGTGGTGCCACACAACTGTAATTTTAACATCTGTCAAAGGCAGAGCCATGCTTTGTGGACTTTTTAGCAAAAAGCAATATACTACATTGTTGGAATTGTTTTACTGTTTCCGATTAATTAATTTGAGTTTACAGATGTGTACATAAATAACAGTTTAAATACAAAATGAAATGTGAAATAATTGTCTGGTGGATTGAAAATTCAGATGGTTTTCAACAACAGTCATTTTGTACATGATGTTTCAATTTCTCCTCCTACATGCTTGACCCACCTCCCTTATCAAATTTGTGGGATATAGGGATAGGGTATAGGAATTATAATCCCATTATTATCATCATTATTATTTTAATCTACCAACTAGTAAAACAGCTTATTTCTGTGCGAGTCATTTCCCCAGCCTCAATCTCCAACTGCAGCACTAGGCCTCTGGGGGGGGGTGTCTCTCTTTGAATTGGGTCTGAGGTTTTCTTCCATCTTACTATTATTTTACTTTTACTTTCTTATAAAAAAAGAAAAAAGCAGCAGAGAGACAACAATACACAACAATTATAATGAAACTGATGAGAACAAAATCATTATTTAGTTATAACTTGTCAAATTATTCTTTTGTCCTACATATGTATAAAGTTATAATCCTTATATGAAATTGGCAAAGAGCAGAGCGATGCTTTTATATACTATATAAAGAGAGAAAAGGAAGGGATTTCACTTTTACTTTTTGTATTTTGAATTCAGTGAAAGAAAATTGTAAAGCAGATCTCAATTCAGTCACGCCACAGCCTCACTACAGTATTTTGGTCTCACAGGAGCCAGGCTGCAGTATCTGAAGAGTAACAATGAGTTTAACTGATTTTCTAAACCAGGGGTAGAACAAAGCATAGATCACAGGGTTTACACAAGAGTTAGAATAAAACAGATACATCACAAAGGATGCAGAAGAAGTATTGAGCAAGCTGTCCCCTGCAAGAGAGACACCATAATATGGGCAGAAACATATTAGAAACACAACTATGAGAACGCCAAGAGTCCTGGCTGCTTTCAGCTCAGATTTCTTTGCCTTTGGAGTCACTGAAAGCTGGAGTGCGACAGCTGTAATGTGAGAGCGCATGGCACGAGCCTGAGACACAGCCACAGCAAATACACTCATATACAGAACTATGATGACAGTAATGGGAACAATAAAGGTTAAAACAAGGTCAACAGCTCCTGCAACATAGTCAATAACAATCACACACTCTCCATAGCAGGAAATATACCTGTCTGGCTGAGTCAGGTTGTCTTTTAAAAAGAGACTGCTGTAGAAAACAGAACAGAGCCAACACAGACAAACACAGAGTTTGACTCTTCTCGCAGTGATTCTTGTGGGGTAATGCAGAGGGTCACAAATAGCCACATATCGGTCTGCTGATATGAGCACCATGTCTCCTACTGAGACAGAGGTAATGATGAAGGACACATAATTATACAGAGAACACACAAGGTCACCAAGAAACCAGCAGGATGTTTTTCGGAGGATTTCTCCCGGCATCAGCAGGAGGCCCACAAGAAAGTCTGAGACAGCCAGAGAGAGGAGGAGGATGTTGGTGGGTGTGTGGAGCTGCCTGGAGGGAAAGAAAAGCATCATTAAATTAACAAGTCCTCATATCTAAATGACACAACAACCCAAACAACTATTCCAACAAGAAAAAAATTAGGAGTGTGAATGTTTTCTTGGTTGAGGTCACAGTGGATAGAAACCAATGTTGATTATTGGTGAGAGATAAGACATGAACCACAATCTTCTGTGTGAAAGTCAGACATTTGACATTTCTTATGCAAAAACAGTCAGCAGAGCAGAATATAATTCTAGTATCACAGGTGCAACATTACTCAGTATAGCTCAAACACAATTCGTCTAAATCTACAGTAGCTGTTCACATTTTTAATTTACAGAAAATGTAAGAGAAGCTGAGAAGTTAATCTCTGCCTGAAGTGGGAGACTGAGATGATGACGAGCAGGTTGAGAGCCACAGTGAGCAGAGAGATGGAGGACAGAACAATGTGAAGGAGCACAGCTTCGGACCAAGGAGTTGTGGGCTTCCTGCAGGAGGTGTTGAGGAGTTGTGGAAAGCAGAGCTCCTCTCCATCAACCTCCATCTTCAGAGATCTGCAGATTGCTGCAACTCTGGCAACTGATTTACCTCTCTCACGTTCTCTTAATTCCTCCCCTCTTCTATCTCTCAGTGTCTGTTGGCCCCTGATGCCCCTCCTCCCTCGCTCTCCACATCACACCATCATTTCCCCTGTAACCCTGCTTCTCTCACAGTCTCTCTCTCCCATCTCCCCTCTGTTATTCTCTACCATTGTTTCCTTTATTTTGTCCTATCCCTCTACCCTTTTTTAAGTCACTTAAACAGTGTTTCGACAGACAATAGTACTGCATTGAAAAAACTCCCCACTTGTTCATTTCGATGGGGCTAATCCACACAGAAGAGGTGCCAACGCAGAAGGGTCCAGCAAAAGAGATGAGCCTGGCTTAACATTTGTGGCAGCGCAATATGATGTTGCACTGTTTGCAAATCAAATATGCGCAAGCGCACATTTGATTTTATGGTGGACTACACGCTGTAATGGGAATGCAGTATTTATATTGTTTACCTAGCAATCCTTGCGCCAAAAAATGGAATGATTCTTGCTGTGATAACTTTACAGTGAGTTATAAAATCCCTTTTCATAATATTATGAACTGCTGTGAAGTGTTTTATGTGTCTGATAAGCCACTAAACGCATGGATCTATTACTCAAACTAGCCTTCCCAGACAGTGTTACATCGCCTCACCGCTGAAGTAAGGCGGCCACACAAAAGATAGTCAATAGTAAGAAATCGTAGAAAAGGTTTCAGTTGTAGTCATCTGGACACTGTTTTCAGAATCAAGACGTTTTGGCTCCCATCCGGAAGTCATTCTCAATTGTACCTCACCTAAACAGCCACTTCACAAAAGACTTTATCAGCACAGATGACACGCTAACTCAGGATTGCAGAGCGCCGTGCGTTTGCATCTAAAAGCTACAAACCACACATTTGAAGAGAGCGAGGTGAAGATTCTAAGTAGAGAGAAGAGTTCGTTTGAAAGAGGAGTCAAGGAAGCCATTTTTGTGAAAAAAGAAAACCCCTCTTTGAACAGAAATGGTGGTCTGAGATTCAATCTGCCCAAAGTTTACCACAGTGTATTGGCACCTTGGTCACGCCAATCACATGCTAATCAGGTACTTAACAGTGATGAGGGAGGTGCAGCCAGAAAACAATAGGCCTGATTACTGATTACTGGGCCATCATGGAAACAATTAGGTCAGTTTCAGGTGAAACTAGCTAATCAACAGATACTCAGGTAGACTCCTTCCTGAGGACAGGGCTTATGTAACACAGAGTAGCTTAAATTTCTGAGTTCCTGTTCCATTTTTTCACAATTGAGAATGACTTCCGGATGGGAGCCGAAACGTCTTGATTCTGAAAACAGTGTCCAGATGACTACGATTGAAACTTTTCTACGATAGAACACTCCTGGACGAATGAGGGACTACACCGTCAATAGTAAGAAATAAGAACCTAGGTTTATAATTTGAGGGTTTTTCATTTCCTGTTTTATTTTGTAGCGTGTCCCTCTCCTTGTGTGTCTTGTGGTTTTACTTCCTGTCTTTGTTTGCTTTCCCTCCAGTTTTGATTGTTGGCCCTTCCTTGATTGTTTGCACCTGTGTCTCATTGTTTCACCTCCCCTAGGGTATTTAGTCCGGGTCTCTGTCTTTGTTCAGTGTTGGATCATTGTTGTTACTTTATGGTGTTGTTAATGCATGGTGTGATTTCTGTTTGGTGTTGTTCCTGTCTTGAGTTCTGTTCTCGTCGTGTGGGTGTTCCTGACTTTTGGGTGTGTCGCCGTTGGGGGCACCTTTTGTTGTACCTGGTTCCTTTACCCTGATCCCCAGCATTCTTACCGTGAGTTTTGTATTGGATTCTTTGTCTCCCTTGGACCTTGGCTGGATTCTGGATTTCGTACCTTGCCTGCTCCCTATTGGACTGTTTAGCCACATTAGACTCACTTCCCTGGTTCCACCACTGCCAGCCAGTAACCCATTTTTCTGCCTACTGGTCTATCTGCCTGTACCTGCCTGTAAACCATCACCCACAATAAACACTGTAGCCATCCAGCTACTTCACTTCATACCGCTTCCTGGTCATCTGCATTTGGGTCCACATACCATACCACACCATGTACGACAGAATACGACACTAGGAGTATTCCTTTAAGCATCAATAAGATAATTAAAATAAGCTGATCTATCATCCTTGACAGGCATTAAAAGAAATTAAAATATCCCTAACGTGAAGGTAATGACCTTGCAATTTGGATTAAATTCGGCCCTCCTACATTCTCTTTTTCAAACGTATGATGGTATCGTTGATCCAGGGGTAGGGATTAACGGTGGATTTGTGATTTGATCTGAAGGGACCTGTCATAAGTATCTGAAACTGTCAACCAGGACATCAATATTAGTAAATTGGGAAAGTTTAGGACTCATGGAAGTGAAAACAGAGCCAAAAATTAGCAGCTGATTCATCATTAAAATAATGACAGCGTCTAATGTGCCTTGTGTGAACAACACTAGTTTAGAGCAATATGTCAAAATAATGCCCTTGTGTTGCAAGACAAAACTGTCCTACCGACAGAACAAATTTATATTCAAACCCAGGATTAAAATCAAATCTAAAATTTGCCCACAGTTATGTGGGTGGGGGCTGAAAGTGCTAAAGTACAGTATATAATTAAATCACCTGACATTAAAACCTTGTCATGGTCAAGAACAATCGATGACAGTAAATTGGAGAATTCAATTTAAAAGGCATGATTGGATTTCGGCAGTCAGTAGACAACAAAACATAGAACTGGACAGTGACAGTTGACTTTAAATGTGATTGCTTCGAAACTAGAGAATTGACAGGGCAAGCTGCACGAGCATCCTTTAAAATTAGTCTTGTCAAAATGATGTTTATTTGGAAAGTTAAAGGCTTTTCTCTGAATCCAACCAAAAGTCAACACAGACAGTAGCGTCCTGGAATGGCCATTACGGCTAACTGCATATTATGACGGCTTTTGTGTGTAACTATTGTTTTGATTTTTTTTTCTGGGGTGCCAGCGAGGAGATATCCCAATAAAACATTGTCTAGTCACACACATACACACAGTCAGCAAACACAAAGGATGTATGCCTTAAATATAAATCAAATTGATCATACAACCTCAAAATAAAGTAGACATTGTCAAGACCCTGTTCACAAAAAAAAAACGAGGAACACAACTTCACTTTTCAATAGCAAGAAATGTATTAAAGTGGTCATATTATGCTCATTTTCAGGTTCATAATTTTATTTTGGGGTTGTACCAGAACAGGTTGACATGGTTTAATTTTCAAAAACACCATATTTTCCCTCATACTGCTCATTGCTGCAGCACCTCTTGTCTTGAACGCTCCGTTTTAGCTCCCGAGTGAGGCGTCGCACTTCTATTCGATTTTGTTGGGAGTTGCACAGGCAAAGTACCAAGGTAAGGACTACTAGCCAATCAGAAGCAGAGTAGGGCGGGTCCTGACGAGCAAGGTAGTGTGATCCAAAACAAAGCTGCTTCAGCCGGTAACTACGGCTTCGGTTCAGCCGTAAATGTTTGAGTCTGATGCCGAAACATAGGCAGAACAACCCGAACCAGCTCCACAACCGAGACTGGAGCAAGACTTTGTTTTTTGTCTTTTCCTTTGGCATGCAACATCTCACAGGCCAGGACGCAACTGGAAGGCCAAACCAGCTGACATCTGTTGGGTATCGGCTGGGCCATGGCTCTGAAGAGCCCAGCAGACTGCAGCGATTTATTACTGGACACACATACACTATTTTCCACTCACCCTGACACTCACATACATTACTGATATTACTGATTGTTCACATCTCATGGATTTGATATGTCAATACATTTTTTTATTTAATAATTTGTTTTATTTTTGACCATATGCTGACAGAGGTGCCCCTTGTTTCAATCTACAGAACATGACTAAATAAGGATATGAGGAGGGGGTATATTTAGACCTTGTAATCCCTTATGAACCTTCACGTAGTTTGAGATCTTCGGGCAGGGGTCTCCTGTCTGTTCCTGAGTCCAGGATGGAAACTAAGGGGGACAGAGCTTTTGCTATCAGGGCCCCGAGGCTCTGGAACAACTTGCCCGAAGAAATTAGGTTGTCTGAGTCAGTGTCTTCGTTTAAATCTCGTCTCAAAACACATTTTTATCTGAAAGCATATCCTGATTTTACGTGAACTGGCTGTTTATTTTACTGTTTATTTTATTGCTTTTCTGTATTTCATGTGTTTTATTTCTTTATATTTCGTCATTCACTGTGTTATTTTATTTTTCTTGTTGTGAAGCACTTTGTACTTTGTTTTGATAAGTGCTTTATAAATAAAGTTTTATTTATTTTTTATTATTATTTAGACCTGTAATGACTGTATGAGGATAAAAGAAGAGGGTCTTAAGATCAGGATAAATAGACTATATAAGTGTGCATTGTACCCTAGTATAGTCTGAAGAGACTGTATTCCATATATTGTTCTGCTTAACAATAAAGTCTTGAGTTGGACTCAAGCGAGTTCAATGTTCTTCATCTTTATATTCATCACAACTGAAAAACCGCCATTCATGTGTGTAAAGTCTTATTTGACTTTCTATATTTTTTCTATTTTAAAATTTAATGAATAACATCAAGATAATTTTAAATTGCAACCCACCATACTCATACATGATTGTATCAAGTGTATTGTAAAACTTTGTGTTCTATATTGTGTTTATTCGTTTATTCTTATGGGAATTTTAATACAACCCTTTTCCCTTTTTTTGTTTCATAATGCTTATTGAATTCAATTAATTTCAGTTTAATAACCACACTGTCAACCTTGTGGAATTTGATACCTATAAAGCATGTGAGAATCTGGATACAACAGCCACAATATAAATAACAGTAGAAGTGCTGTTGTGTTGCACTTCTTACTATTACAAAGTAAACGGTTTCCTGAGAGAAAAGACTTAATTATGAATTAATATGTGCATCATGTTTGTTAATTCACATCTTAATGGATGAAACTGGATGATGCCAAGAAACAGTACATGGTGCTTATGATAAAATGACAACAGCAACAGAATAAAGAATACACACAACAGTAGAAAACTACACCCTTGTGTCTAATCACAAGCTGAATGTGTGAGACAGGACTTCCCATGAGAGCTACAGACAGTCCAGGAACTGAAAAGACACAGATATCTGCGACAGCCAGCAAGTGTCATAATACAGCCACATTTTACTAGCATCGCTAATAATTATGATCACCGTTACTTAAAACATGCAAATATTCTTCACAGTTTATCTGGAGCTTACATTGAGCAGAATTACACACAAAATGCATTTCATCCATCTCTTTATGTTCATATTTTGACTATTTGGATTTACGAGTTCACTCAATGAACCACATCTTTAAATTGAACAAGCAGATCGTATTTCAGTCACTCCACAGCCTCTCTACAGTATGTTGGCCTCACTGGAACCAGGCTGCAGAATCTTAAACGTAACAATTTGACTAATAGCTTTTTTAAACCAGGGGTAGAACAAAGCATAGATCACAGGGTTTAGACAGGAGTTAAAATAGAACAGATCGATCACATAAGCCATAGTTGAAGCATTGAACGCACTATCACCTGCAAAAGAGACACAGTAATATGGGCAGAAACATATTAGAAACACAAATACAAGAACACCAAGAGTCCTGGCTGCTTTCAGCTCAGATTTCTTTGCCTTCGGAGTCACTGAACGCTGGAGTGTGACAGCTGTAATGTGAGAGCGCATGGCACGAGCCTGAGACACAGCCACAGCAAATACTCTCATATACAGAACTATGATGACAGTAATGGGAACAATAAAGGTTACAACAAGGTCAACAGCTCCTGCAACATAGTCAATAACAATCAAACACTGTCCGTAGCAGGAATTATACCTGTCTGGTTGAGTCAGGTTGTCTTTTAAAAAGAGACTGCTGTAGAAAACAGGACAGAGCCAACACAGACAAACACATAGTTTGACTCTTTTCACAGTGATTTTTGTGGGGTAATGCAGAGGGTCACAAATAGCAACATATCAGTCTGCTGATATGAGCACTTTGTCTCCTACTGAGGCAGAGGTAATGATGAACACTAAATACTTATACAGAGAACACACAAGGTCACCAAGAAACCAGCAGGATGTTTTTCGGAGGATTTCTCCCGGCATCAGCAGGAGGCCCACGAGAAAGTCTGAGACAGCCAGAGAGAGGAGGAGGATGTTGGTGGGTGTGTGGAGCTGCCTGGAGGGAAAGAGAAAAATATCATTACACATAGAATCATACAAATGTGGAAAATGGAAAAAGTAGCTAGCTAAAAGTACATTTTTCACATTTATAAAACGTAATAAGTGATGTCTCTGCTGAGAAATTGATGTCTGCCTGAAGTGGGAGACTGAGATGATGACGAGCAGGTTGAGAGCCATAATGAGCGGAGAAATGGAGGACAGAAGAGTGTGCAGAAATACAACTTCGGACCAAGGAAGTGTCGGCTTCTTGCAGGAGGTGTTGAGGAGTTGTGGAAAGCAGAGCTCTGCTCCGTCACCAACCTCCATCAGACAGTGAGAGGAGGAAAGGTGAAGCTGCAGCTCTGGCAGATTCTGACCAAAACTCTTTATCATACAATAGATTTATCTCTTTCTGACATTCAGTTTGTCCCTCCTCTCCTCTCGCTCTCAGTCTCTGTTGGATACTGACGTCGCTCCCTCCCTCCCTCGTCCCTCTTGTTCTTCATATCACACCATCATCATCTTCATCTTTCATATTCATACTGTCATCACACTCCCTCTTCGTCACGACAGTCCAGTACAATGCCTATAACACAGCTGATGTTGCGCCAAACCACCTATTGATCTCACAACCCATCTTACCCTCACTAGTGAACAAGACAGTGAGATACTTCTACAACTCCTTCACTTGAGGCAAAAACTCATTCCCAACCCAAAGGTGGCAATCCACCATTTTCCGATACAGTACCATGGCCTCAGACTTGGAGGTGCTGACTCTCATCTCAGATGCAAACCACCCCAGTGTTTGCAGAAGGTCACAGGCCAATGAAGTCAGCAGAACCACATCATCGGCAGAGGAACAATCCTCACCAAACTAGACTCTCTCCACTCCTCTGATACAGCTTGAGATTCTTTCCAGGAAAATCACAAACAGAATTGGCAACAAGGGGGAGCCTTGGTGGAATCCAACACCCAATGAGAATGCAGCAAATTTTCATTCTCTTTGACGCCCCTTTCTTGAGCTTGATGGCTTCCTTCACTATTGGTGTCCACCTGGCTTGCTACAACTCCAAGCAGCCGCCTTCAAAATGACACAATAGATTCCATGTCCCAAGCCTCCCACAGGACATGGGAAATGCTCCTGCAGATTTCCGAGTTGAAGACCTCACAAACATTGGTCTCTACCAGGTAGTCCCAGTCCATCCTCACCATCCCACCAACTCATCAAACTCACTTACTAGGTGGTGATCAGTTGCCAGCTCTGTTCCTTTCTAAACTCAAGAGTCTAATGCTGCCTTCTAATGATCGCTTCTAATGATAAGAAATTTGTTCTTCGGTCACCGCGAGGTAGAGCACAGCAGCCGGCGCAGAGCACTTGCTGAGGCAAAGTACATTGCAGGAAGCTATTCATCATGTTTCTAGAGACCGTTTTGTGTACGATGCATTTGATTTCATCTCAGAAGAAGGACCTGGCAATTGCATCTTGACCAGACGGCGACTAAAAAAATAGCGATCAAGAAGAGTTTGGGTGCATGAAACGTTGTTATTGTTGTTGCTATACAAAAGGAGATTTCAGCTTGGTTAAGGAAGCTAAGGATCCATGACAAGAGGTTCCAATCATTCTTTAGGTTGAACAAGAACCAATTTGATGTTTTCCTGTAAAAGATTAAACCTCTCATCTAAAAAATGGACATTGGAATCCGCCATCTGTCAAAGGTAGGCTAGTGTTTGGGTAGTGTCCCGCCTAAACTTTGTTTACCCACCTTTTTATTTGTGGAACTGAGTATCTACCTGTTCAAGATGATGAATGAATGAATTCGGCCTAATTGATTTCTTTGACAATTAAAATACATAACATTAGCTTACAACCACACAGAAGTGATTGTTTAGTTACAGATTTATGGTTGAAATTCATTGTATAGATTATAGTATCATATTGATGCAAGTAATGGTAATTTGTAATTATTGGTGTCACTGTGATTATTGACTAAGGAGTTAATAGTTGGCCCAACATTTCTTTTACCACTGCATCAATGACAATATATGCCTAATGTCAATATTTAGCATATCCACTAGGTATACATTCAAGAGCTCTGTTGTATTCTTTTAGGTGAAGCCTAGCTCATTGCCTGAAAATAGGCAATTCTTGTTCAAAATAAAATGTGGTCCACTCCAGACTAAACATCTAGAGTGAAGTAGATGATCCCAAGCTGTGGAATGTAATGATACAAAATATGAATTAATCAGACTCATTCATTGTCTTTAAAAAGCAGACCAGAGCATATCTTAATATTCTTTGCTTTTAATTAACTTGTAGGCTATGTTGACACATTTCACATATCTAGATCCTTGCATAGCTTATTACACAATCATTCTATTCTAATGAACATTGTTTTATTGTTACATTTGTTTGAAATACCCTGCCCCCAGTCTAAACTCCTCTGACACTGTGAAATCAGACTGAAAGCAAACCTCCCCCATTCCCCACACACACCCCACCCCCCTACATGCAAACACTCACTTCATACTTTTTATTATGTGCATCTTTTATTATTTGTTAATTGTGTATATGTTTTTTTTATTTGTTTTTATGGATATTTTTTATTTTATTATTATTACTTGACTGAGAGATCCGCTCAAGAATTCCAATGCCCTTGTACACCTGTGCCTGACCAAAGGCAAATAAAGTCTTGAACTTGAACATTGTCCAAGATGTTTTGTTTAGCCCTGTTAACGCAGGCTATGATCTTTCTTCGTGCTCCAAACAGGTACCTTGCCACTGGGGACTCCTACTCCACAGCAATTTGGGAGAGCTTGGTTGGGGAACACATGTCTATTCCCAAAAAAAGAAGATTGGAGGGAGATTGACCTCCAGCAGAGATGGAACTTCCCCAACTGTGTTGGTGCAATAGATGGCAAACATGTTGTCATCCAGGCCCCTTAGGTCATCTGGGTCACAGTTCTACAGTTATAAAGGAACTTTCTCCATCACCCTGAGTAGTATATAAAATACACCCTTTTCCCCACGTGCATGAGTGTGTGTGCGTGTGTGTGTGTGTGTGTGTGTGTGTGTGGGTATCACACCGAAACTGACCATGTGCGGTGGGCGCGAGTCTTGTTAATGTACGATACAAAGTACAATTCTTTCGGTTCTCCCAATTCGTTTGTCAAAAGGTTCCTGCAGCGTTAGATTTTTTTTGATTTTGAAGATGCCAAAAAGGTTCTTTTCCACACCATATTCAACATTCGGTTCCACTGGCTCCTCTGCCAGTCTCTCCGTCACCGGCCTCCAGTCCTGCTGCCTGCTGCCGTGATCTCCAGAAGGGTTCGCCTCTTGACTTGATCTCCAGCCACGCCACCGGCCCCTCGTGGCCTTCTGTCTTTTCCACTGGCACCCCGTCAGACCCCCAGTGGCCTTCTGTGACCCCCTCCACCCGCCCAGCTCGACGTGAACTTTTTTTTGGAATTGTTGAAGGGACACCTGGGAGAGGTAGGGGGTACTGCTGGATTACTGTAATTCTTTGTTCCTCTGGGGATCGGACAGGACGCCGACGGCGAAGACGGAACCTCTGGATGGAGGCCGAAGACAAAGGCAGAACCCCTCTGGAGGTCAAACAGGATACCGGTGACACAGACGGAAACCCACGGGGGGCTGGCGGCACTGCTGGAGATCAAGACCAGGGTCTAACGACTAGAGAGCTGAGAAGGAGGCCGGTGACAAGACAGCAGAACTGGAGACCAGCGACAGAACATCAGGACTGGGGGCCAGCAACAGGGTTGCAGAACTGAGAGGTGGTGGTGCCAGGGAAACAGGAGAGTCCTATTGAACTGTTCGACAACAATTCAATTCAATATCATTTATATAGCGCGAATTTATAACGGAAGTTATCTCATTGCACTTTTCCTATAGAGCAGGTCTAGACCGTACTCTTCATAATATTATTTACAGAGACCCAACAAATCCGGAGAGGGAGGCAAAATGCAAATACCACCTAGAATTTATTAAATAGTTGAAATGTAATTGCAGTGTTAATATTAATAAATTAATAATAATAGGAATGACAGCTATAGGAAAAATAATGTTAGTATTAGTAGTAGCAGTTGTTGAGCAGGAACCCGGGGGCAGCAAGTGGCCCACAATCACAGATCCAGTCTCTGCAGCTCCAGAGGCAGAAATACCTGCTGAAAGCGACAGAAGGAGAGAGGAGAGAAACGAGAAAGCACAGAACTACGGGAGAGAGAAGATGTCGAGGTAGTAACATGCAGTAATGGGATAAAAATGCATACAGATGGAGAGGGAGAGAAGAAGAAAGGAAAGAAGTGCATCATGGGAAGTCTACCGGCAATCTAGGCTTATAGCAGCATAACTACGGGATGGTTCAGGACTCACCCAAGCCAGCCCTAACTTTAAGCTTTATCAAAGAGGACAGTCTTGAGGCTACTCTTAAATGTGGAGATGGTGTCTGCCTCCCGAACCCAAACTGGGATCTGATTCCACAGGAGAGGAGCTTGATAACTGAAGGCTCTGGCTCCCATTCTATTTTTGGAGACTCTAGGAACCACAAGTAACCCTGCATCCTGGCAGCGCAGTGTTCTAGTGGGGTAATAAGGTATTATGAGATCTTTAAGATATGATGGTGCCAGACCATTAAGAGCTTTGTAGGTGAGGAGAAGGATTTTAAATTCTATTCTGGATTTTACAGGGAGCCAGTGCAGAGAAACTAATATTGGAGAAATATGATCTCTTTTCCTAGCTCTTGTCAGTACACGTGCTGCAGCATTCTGGATCAACTGGAGAGTCTTAAGGGACTTATTCGGGCAGCCTGATAATAAGGAATTGCAATAGTCCAACCTAGAAGTAACAAATGCATGCACTAATCTTTTGGCATCTTTTTGAGACAGGATGTGCCTGATTTTTGCAATGTTATGTAGGTGAAAGAAGGCAGTCCTTGAAGTTTGTTTCATTTGGGAGTTAAAGGATAAATCCTGATCAAAGATAACTCCGAGGTTCTTTACGGTGCTGCTGGAGGCCAGGACACTGCCATCTAGAGTAACTATATTTTTAGATAATGTGTCTTGGAGCCAAGTACAATAACTTCAATTTTGTCTAAGTTTAACATCAGAAAATTGCAGGTCATCCAGGTCTTTATGTCCTTAAGGCATGCTTGAAGTTTAGTTAACTGGTTAGTTTCATCTGGCTTGATCGATAGATATAACTGGGTATCATCCGCATAACAGTGAAACTTTATGGAGTGTTTCCTAATAATATTGCCTAGAGGAAGCATATATAAAGTGAATAGAATCGGTCCAAGTACAGAACCTTGTGGAACTCCGTGACTAACTTTGGCGTGCACGGAGGACTCACCGTTAACATGTACAAACTGAGATCGATCTGATAGATAGGATTTAAACCAGCTTAGTGCTGCTCCTTTAATGCCAATTACATGTTCCAGTCTCTGTAATAGGATGTGATGGTAAATAGTGTCGACCACAGCACTAAGATCTAACAAGACAAGTACAGAGACAAGTCCATTGTCTGATGCAATTAAAAGGTCATTTGTAATTTTCACCAGTGCTGTCTCTGTGCTATGATGCACTCTAAATCCTGACTGAAAATCCTCAATAAACTATTGTTATTTAGAAAGTCACACAACTGATTGGCGACTGCTTTCTCAAGGATCTTAGAGAAAAAGAGAAGGTTAGATATAGGTCTATAGTTGTCTAAAACCCCTGGATCAAGAGTGGGAAGAAGAATTACAGCTACTTTAGAGGATTGTAGTACATAGCCTGTTAATAAAGACAGATTGATCATATCCAGTAAAGAGGTGCTAAGTGTAAAACGTCTTTAAGCAGCCTAGTTGGAATAGGGTCTAAGAGACAGGTTGATGGCTTAGATTAATTAATTGTCGAAGTTGGTTGAAGAAGGTCAATAGGAGCAAAGCAGTCAAAATATATATCAGGTTTTACAGCTGTTTCTAAGGACTTGATGAATTTTTTCTCTAATAGTTAAAATTTTATTATTGAAGAAACTAATGAAGTCGTTGCTACTGACGGTTATAGGAATACATGGTTCAATAAGCTATGACTCTCTGTCAGCCTGGCTACAGTGCTGAAAAGAAACCAGGGGTTGTTTTTATTTTCCTCTATTAATGATGAGTAGTAAGCTGCTCTGGCATTACGGAGGGCCTTCCTGTATGTTTTAAGACAATCTTTCCAGACTAAACGAGATTCTTCCAGGTTGTTGGAACGCCATTTCCTTTCAAGTTTCCGTGATGTTTGCTTTAATTTGCGGGTTTGGTGGTTATACCATGGAGCTAACCTTCTTTGTTTTATTATCTTATTCTTTAGAGGACCGATAGAATCGAGTGTCGTTTGCAGTGAGCCTGCAGCACTATCAACTAGATGGTCAAGTTGGGAGGTGCTGCGATTTGCATAGGAGTCCTCTGTTATATAGCATTGGATTAAATGCAGATGGGATCGCTTCCTTGAATCTAGCCACAACAATATTAGATAGACATCTAGAGTAGGAGTTTTTGCGTAATGGCGTGTAGTCCAGAAATAGTTGTTCAAAAGTTATTAAGTAATGGTCCGATAAAGAAGGATTCTGTGGAAAGAATATTAAATGTTCAATTTCAATGCCATATACCAGAACAAGGTCGAGGCTGTGGTTAAAACAGTGAGTGGCTTCATGTACACTCTGACAAAAGCCAATCGAATCTAATAATGAGATAAACGCAGTACTAAGGCTATCATTATCAATGTCCACATGAATTTTAAAATCACCGACAATATTACATTATTTGTTTTAAGGACTAAACATGATACAAACTCTGAGAATTCAGATAAAAATTCAGAATTAGGACCAGGAGCGTGGTACACTATAACTATTAGAATTGGTTGCTCAAGGAATATTATATTAATATAATATTATAGTATTAATATGACTGGGCGGAGTGGATTCATTCAGGCTAACATCGTCTTCCCTAGAAAGTCCGCCAAATATCTACAAAGCCCACATCGTTTGCTGGACACCACCTCGACAGCCAGCAGCGGAATGAAGACATGCGGCTAAACATGTCATCACTGGTCAGGTTTGGCAGGGGCCCAGAGAAAACTATGGAGTCCGACATTGTCTTTGCATAATTACACACCGACTCAACATTAACTTTAGTGACCTCCGATTGGCGTAATCGGGAGTCATTACTGCCAACGTGTATAATAATCTTACTGTATTTACATTTATCCTTAGCCAGCAGTTTTAAATAGGATTCAACGTCGCCCGCTCTGGCCCCAGGAATACATCAGGAATACATTGACTATGGTGTCGCTAACTTCATGTTTCTCAAAATGGAGCTGCCAATAATCAGAGTTGGTTTCTCAGCGGGTGTGTCGCTGAGTGGGGAGAACTTGTTAGAAACGTGAACAGGTTGGTGGTGAACCGTGGGCTTCTGCTTAGGGCTATGCTTCCTTCGGACAGTCACCCAGCCTCCCTGCTAACAGGAGCTACCTCTGGTCGGTCCACACCGGCTACTGGGGGCTGGCTAACTGCAGCAGTTTATGATTGAGTTCCCATGGTGCGGAACCGCGTTTCCAGTTCACTAAGCAGAGGCCTTAGTCTCATTTGATGTGGTGAAGTGAATGATTCCATTATTTTTGATTAATGCTTCAAACTCCTTGTTTAAGAATTCCTATCCTTTGTCTGTTTGTAATTTATGGGGTATTCTACCTTCATCTAAAACATCTTTAAAGGCCGCTGAGACACATCTACCACTTTTATTTTTCAAACATGGAGCCTCACTAGATGAGGCTGGAACTGCCAAGTTATTGTATTGTAAACAGGAGAGATTGGAGATATTCGAGGTGCTCATGTCGTCGTGGTCAGGGAAAAGGGGGGCATAAAAACTTTTCTTTTGAGACCTTAATTTGTCTTATACCATCTGAATAATGTACGTGAGAAAACATCAAGGGTTCTCCCCCAATCACTCCACTGGACTACAAAACCAGTGGTAAACCATGTCTCTCATACTTTAGATGTAATGGGGTAGAGTTTATCCTCGTCAGGGGTGCCCCCCCGCATCTTTTCAATAACAGAGTTATCCATGCATAGTCTGAAAAAGATGTAGGATTCAGGGTCGTAGACCTCAAGGTCTGTTTCTACACAGTAGGTCTCTCCAGACACAGATCCATCCCATTATGCTGTGTACACACCTTTCGAGATACTTAGCTCTTTTCAAAGTTTATTTCTGGAATGATCCCAGTCTCTGGCAAAAGAACAAAAAACAAATGTGTGGTGTAGTTCCATGAAGAAACATTTCATCACAGAGATGTTACAGAGGCATGTGGGGAGCAGAGGCTGTGAGATATGTTTTCCGATAACATTCTGGGACCAAGCGTGTTGGGATGAATACCATCTCTCTTTAAAAAAGTTTCTCTGCTCCCAGAAGAGGTTAAAATTGTCAATAAAAACTAAGTTGTGAATTTTACCCACAGAGGACAACAACAATAACAAATGTCAGTCCTCAAAGGGGCAATATAGAGCTATTCAGAGCGTTTCCATGACTACAGTAGTAAATAAACATGCGGTCTGTGGAGGAATGTGTACTGCTGTACTTACTCACTGTACGGTGCTGGGTGAAGAAATCCACCTCCCCTTTTCTGCTATTTGGATGGTAATCAGTTAAGGTGTCTGGTCTAGGTCCAGCACCTAATTGAAAATGGGGGGGTGCCCCTTGTTTCGATCTACAGAATGTGACTAAATAAGGATATGAGGAGGGGGTATATTTAGACCTGTAATCAAACTTTATTTCTATAGCACCTTCCAACAACCGAAACTGAACCAAAGTGCTGTACAACATTAAAAACAAGATAAAAAAAAAAATGATAATAACAAATAATAATAAAAGTACAAATAGGTCAGCAGAGCACATTACAACATTAAGATAAAGACAAGTGTAACAGGGCCACTAAGTGTTAAAAAATATTCTAAATAAGTGGGTTTTAAGTTTGGCTTTGAACAAAGGCAGGATAGAGCGCATTACAGTAGTCTATGCGGGAACTAACAAAAGCATGGATAGCTTTCTCCAGGTCACAACGGCTCAAGAAGGGTTTAACCTTTGCTAGGAGGCGGAGCTGAAAGAAGCTTGCCCTGACCACAGAATCAATTTGCTTATCAAATTTTAGACTGCTGTCTAATTTCACCCCCAAATTTTTCACAACGTGGTTAAAATAGGGGGTCAACGCAACAAGACCAGGAGCTGAAACGCTGGGCAGGTTGGATGTGCCAAAAACAATACATTCTGTTTTGTCCTCATTCAGACAAAGAAAGTTCTGAGACAGCCACAATTTGATGTCATCTAAACATCTGTTTATGGATTCAAGACTGTCAGAAGAATTGGGGACAACCGGCAGATAGATTTGTAAGTCATCTGCATACAGATGGAAGGACACATTGTGACTTGAAATAATTGAACATAAAGGCAGCATGTACAGAGAGAATAGAACAGGGCCCAAAATGGATCCCTGTGGCACACCAGAGGTCATAGGGGCTGAAGAGGAGGAAAGGTCATCAATCATAACAGAGAATGCCCTATCTGTAAAATATGACCTAAAACAATGCAGCACAGTTCCCTGAAGGCCAACCTGTTGGGCCAGACATCTCAGAAGGACTGAATGGTCCACGGTGTCAAACGCTGCAGTAAGGTCCAACATTACCAGCAGCACAGACTTTTTTGCATCGAGGGACAAGAGAATATCGTTCAGTACTTTCAGCAGAGCGGATTCAGTGCTGTGTCGTGTTCTGAAGCCAGACTGGAATTTTTCAAAGATTTGATTGTTTTCCAGAAAAGAGTTTAACTGAATGAAGACTATTTTTCCAAAACCTTGGACAGGAAAGGCAAATGGGACACAGGTCTAAAATTTGACAGGACAGCAGGATCAAGGTTGGGGTTTTTTTTGAAGAGCACAGCGTGCTTGAAAGCAGTTGGTACAGAACCTGAGCTGAGGCAGCTGTTTATGAACGAGAGGAGACATGGCCCCACTGTATTAAAAACCTGTTTAAGCACCTTGGAAGGAATAATGTCCATAGGACAGTTAGTCGGTCTCACCCCTGGACCACCTCAGCGAGGAGAGACAGTGACACTGGCTCAAACACATTAAACACAGAGAGTACAGAAGAAGAGCATAAGTCAAAACTGTTAGACATATTGTTAATGCTCTGTTTAACAGAGGCTACTTTGTCAACAAAATAATGGAGAAAATCATCACAGGTTGACTTGTCACATGCTGCAGAACATTACTAGATGGATTAGTAACAGACTGAATTGTACTAAATAGCACTCTCGGGCGATTACAGCTGGTGGAAATAACATTTGACAAATACTGACATTTAGCTGCTTTAACAGCATTTTGATACTCAGTGAGACTGTCCCTCAATATACCCAGTGATACATGTAACTTGTCCTTCTTCCACTTGCGCTCAGCCTGTCTGGACTGCCGCCTGAGGGCGCGGGTGGTGTCATTAAGCCAGGGGTCTGGTTTAGTTTTGACAGATATGCACCTGAAAGGAGCAATGCTGCTAAATCTCTGAACAGGTGTAATGGAAGGAGGAGATGAAGTCCTCTGGGTACAGAGGAGAGACCACGATGTCCTGGGAATAAAGAGTGGTGTTCATGAAGGCAGCAGCAAATTCTCCAGCTGTGGTGGATGTGATGGTGCGGTGGCGACCGGCTGGAATGAGAGATTTGGCTGCAGGGAGAGGGACTTTAAATTTAAATATAACAGGGAGGTGGTCTGAAATGCAAATGTCACTTTAGAATGTAAATTTAGACCTGTAATGACTGTATGAGGATAAAAGGAGAGGGTCTTAAGATCAGGATACCTAGACTATCTAAGTGTGCATTGTACCCTAGTATAGTCTGAAGAGACTGTATTCCATATATTGTTCTGCTTAACAATAAAGTCTTGAGTTGGACTCAAGCGAGTTCAGTGTTCTTTGTCTTTATAATCATCACAACTGAAAAAATGCCATTCATGTGTTTAAAGTCTTATATGACTTTCTATATTCTATACAGGATATTATACATCGCTTTTTTTATTTTATTTAATGAATAACATCAAAATAATGTTTAATTGCAATCCACCATACTCGTGACTCATGATTGTATCATGTGTCTTGTTATTTTTCAAAAATATAAAACTTTCTATGTTGGTGATTGGTGGCAGGTGTGTGATCAGTACTCAGGTGAGTGAGATCTGTTGATTGCAGTGGGTGGAGCTGGTGGTGTCTGTGTTGGCTCTCTGACACATACTCTGTGATTGTATCATGTGTCTTGTTATTTTTCAAAAATATAAAACTTTCTATGTTCTATATTGTGTTCATTCTTATGGGAATTTTAATACAATCCATTTCCCTTTGTTTTGTTTCATAATGCTTATTGAATTCAATTAATTTCAGTTTAATAACCACACAGTCAACCTTGTGGAATTTGATACCTATAAAGCATGTGAGAGTCTGGATACAACAGCCACAATATAAATAACAGTAGAAGTGCGGTTGTGTTGCAGTTCTTACTATTACAAAGTAAAAGGTTTCCTGAGACAAAAGACTTAGTTATGAATTATGCTGTGTATCATGTTTGTTAATTCACAACTTAATGAATGAAACTAGACGATGCCAAGAAACAGTACATGGTGCTTATGATAAAATGACAACAGCAACAGAATAAAGAATACACACAGCAGTAGAAAACTACACCCTTGTGTCTAATCACAAGCTGAATGTGTGAGACAGGACTTCCCATGAGAGCTACAGACAGTCCAGGAACTGAAAAGACACAGGTTTGATATCTGCGACAGCCAGCAAGTGTCATAATACAGCCACAATTTACTAGCAACGCTAATAATTATGATCACCGTTACTTAAAACATTGAAATATTCTTCACAGGTTATGTGGAGCTGACATTGAGCAGAATTACACATAAAATGCATTTCATCCATCTCTTTATGTGCATATTTTCACTATTTGGATTTATGAATTCTCTCACTGAACCACATGTTTAAATTTAACAAGCAGATCGTATTTCAGTCACTCCACAGCCTCTCTACAGTATGTTGGCCTCACTGGAACCAGGCTGCAGAATCTTAAACGTAACAATTTGAGTAATAGCTTTTTTAAACCAGGGGTAGAACAATGCATAGATCACAGGGTTTAGACAGGAGTTAAAATAGGGCAGATAGATCACATAAGCTATAGATGAAGCACTGAGCACATTGTCACCTGCAAAAGAGACACAGTAATATGGGCAGAAACATATTAGAAACACAAATACAAGAACACCAAGAGTCCTGGCTGCTTTCAGCTCAGATTTCTTTGCCTTCGGAGTCACTGAACGCTGGAGTCTGACAGCTGTAATGTGAGAGCGCATGGCACGAGCCTGAGAGACAGCCACAGCAAATACTCTCATATACAGAACTATGATGACAGTAATGGGAGCAATAAAGGTTACAACAATGTCAACAGCTCCTGCAACATAGTCAATGTTAATCACACACTCTCCGTAGCAGGAAATATACCTGTCTGGTTGAGTCACGTTGTCTTTTAAATAGAGACTGCTGTAGAAAACAGAAAAGAGCCAACACAGACAAACACAGAGTTTGACTCTTGTCATAGTGATTCTTGTGGGGTAATGCAAAGGTTCACAAATAGCAACATATCGGTCTGCTGATATGAGCACCATGTCTCCTACTGAGGCAAAGGTAATGATGCATGCTAAATACTTATACAGAGAACACACAAGGTCACCAAGAAACCAGCAGGATGTTCTGCGGAGGATTTCTCCCGGCATCAGCAGGAGGCCCACGAGAAAGTCTGAGACAGCCAGAGAGAGGAGGAGGATGTTGGTGGGTGTGTGGAGCTGCCTGGAGGGAAAGAGAAAAATATCATTACACATAGAATCATACAATTGTGGAAAATGGAAAAAGTAGCTAGCTAAAAGTAAATTTTTCACATTTTTAAAACTTAATAAGTGAAGGCTCTGCTGAGAAATTGATGTCTGCCTGAAGTGGGAGACTGAGATGATGACAAGCAGGTTGAGAGCCACAATGAGCAGAGAGATGGAGGACAGAAGAGTGTGCAGAAATACAACTTCGGACCAAGGAAGTGTCGGCTTCCTGCAGGAGGTGTTGAGGAGTTGTGGAAAGCAGAGCTCTGCTCCGTCATCAACCTCCATCAGACAGTGAGAGGAGGAAAGGTGAAGCTGCAGCTCTGGCAGATTCTGACCAAAACTCTTTATCATACAAGTGATTTATTTCTTTCTGACATTCAGTTTGTCCCTCCTCTCCTCTCGCTCTCAGTCTCTGTTGGATACTGACGTTCCTCCCTCCCTCGTCCCTCTTGTTCTTCATATCACACCATCATCATCTTCATCACTTTCTCTCCAATCCTCCCTCTCTATCACTCTCCCTCTGCTATTCTCCACTCTTGTTTCTTTTCCTTTGTTAGACAACCTGCAGAGGAAAGTCATTCTGGTATCCATATTCTCATTATTTCTGTCACAACCCAAAAGCCAATATGACCATATTAACTGTTAAATCGAGAGCTTTCATATTCATACCATCTTCATACTCCCTCTTCGTCATGACAGTCCAGTACAATGCCCATAACACAGCTGATGTTGCACCAAACCAACTATTGATCTCACAATCCATCACTTTGAGGCAAAAACTCATTCCCAACCCAAAGGTGGCAATCCACCATTTTCCAGTACCATGGCCTCAGACTTGGAGGTGCTGACTCTCATCTCAGATGCAAACCACCCCAGTGTATGCTGAAGGTCACAGGCCAATAAAGTCAGCAGAACCATCAGAATCAGAATCAGTATCAGAAATACTTTATTGATCAGTCCTATAAGAGCTGAACTCTTTCGTTACAGCTGCTCACTGTCACATCAATGCACACAGGAATAGAAGTACTACGCAAATCAAAATATAATACACTATAATGCAGGTAAGATAAATTAAGTACATAGTGGACATAAGTATAAAAGCTAAAATAAGTGTAAGTACCAAAGTGGATTTAGAGGTTGATAAGTATATACGGTATATTACAATGTAATAATATAAGTAGTAAGTAATAGTGCAATAATGAGTACTGTCAAGTTAAGTGTTGCAGATTAACCAGATTATTAGACGTTAGATATTGCACAGCAGTAATAGAAGTATGAATAAATATCAATAAATAGGGAATTTTAAACTTAATATAAAGTATAGAGGATATTGCACAATTATTTCAAGTATTGCAGTGATGTTAATGATCCATTGTTCAGTTTAGTGATCGGCAGAGGAACGATCCTCACCAAACTAGACTCTCTCCACTCCTCTGATACAGTTTGAGATTCTTTCCAGGAAAATCACAAACAGAATTGGCAACAAGGGGGAGCCTTGGTGGAATCCAACACCCAATGTGAATGCAGCAAATTTTCAATCTCTTTGAGCTTTTCTTGAGCTTGATGGCTTCCTTCACCATTGGTGTCCACCTGGCTTGCTACAACTCCAAGCAGCCGCCTTCAAAATGACACAATAGATTCCATGTCCCAAGCCTCCCACAGGACATGGGAAATGCTCCTGCAGATTTCCGAGTTGAAGACCTCACAAACAGTGGTCTCTACCAGGTAGTCCCAGTCCACCCTCACCATCCCACCATCTCATCAAACTCACTTACCAGGTGGTGATCAGTTGCCAGCTCTGTTCCTTTCTAAACTCAAGTCGAGTCTAATGCTGCCTTCTAATGATCACTTCTAATGATAAGAAATTTGTTCTTCGGTCACCGCGAGGTAGGGCACAGCAGCCGGCGCAGAGCACTTGCTGAGGCAAAGTACATTGCAGGAAGCTATTCATCATGTTTCTAGAGACCGTTTTGTGTACGATACACTTGAGATAATCTCAGAAGAAGGCCCTGGCAATTGCCATGTTGACCAAATGGCGACAAAAAAAATAGCGATCAAGAAGAGTTTGGATGCATGAAACGTTGTTGTTGTTGTTGCTATACAAAAGGAGAATTCAACTTGGTTAAGGAAGCTAAGGATCCATGACAAGAGGTTCCAATCATTCTTTAGGTTGAACAAGAACCTGTTTGATGTTCTCCTGTAAAAGATTAAACCTCTCATCTAAAATATGGACATTGGAATCTGCCACCTGTCTAAGGTATGCTAGTGTTTGGGTAGTGACCCGCCTAAACTCTGTTTACCCACCTTTTTATTTGTGGAACTGAGTATCTACCTGTTCATGATGTTGAATGAATGAATTCGGCCTAATTGATTTCTTTGACAATTAAAATACATAACATTAGCTTACAACCACACAGAAGTGATTGTTTAGTTACAGATTTATGGTTGAAATTCATTGTATAGATCATAGTATCATATTGATGCAAGTAATGGTAATTTGTAATTATTGGTGTCACTGTGATTATTGACTAAGGAATTAATAGTTGGCCCAACATTTCTTTTACCACTGCATCAATGACAATATAGGCCTAATGTCAATATTTTGCATATCCACTAGGTATACATTCAAGTTTTGTTGTATTCTTTTAGGTGAAGCCTAGCTCATTGCCTGAAAACAGGCAATTCTTGTTCAAAATAAATTGAGGTCCACTCCAGACTAAACATCTGGAGTGAGGCGGATGATCCCAAGCTGTGGAATGTAATGATACAAAATATGAATTAATCAGACTCATTTATTGTCTTTAAAAAGCAGACCAGAGCATATCTTAATATTCTTTGCTTTTAATTAACTTGTAGGCTATGTTGACACATTTCACATATCTAGCTCCTGGCATAGCTTATTACACAATCATTCTATTCTAATGAACATTGTTTTATTGTTACATTTGTTTGAAATACCCTGCCCCCAGTCAAAACTCCTCTGACACTGAAATCAGACTGACATCAACCCTCCCCCCATTCCCCCCACACACCCCACTCCCCTACATGCACACTTCACTTTATACTCTTTATTATGTGCATCTTTTTATTATTTGTTAATTGTGTCTTTTTATTTGTTTTTATGCATATCTTTTATTGTATTATTATTACTTGACTGAGAGATCCGCTCAAGAATTCCAATGCCCTTGAACACCTGTTCCTGACCAAAGGCAAATAAAGTCTTGAACTTGAACTTGAACATTGTCCAAGATGTTTTGTATAGCCCTGTTAACGCAGGCTATGATCTTTCTTTGTGCTCCAAACAGGTACCTTGCCACATGGGACTCCTACTCCACAGCAATTTGGGAGAGCTTGTTTGGGGAACACATGTCTAACTTCCCCAACTGTGTTGGTGCAATAGATGGCAAACATGTCATCCAGGCCCCTTAGGTCATCTGGGTCACAGTTCTACATCTATAAAGGAACTTTCTCCATCACCCTGAGTAGTATATAAAATACACCCTTTTTCCCACGTGCATGAGTGTGTGTGCATGTGTGTGTGGGTATCACACCGAAACTGACCATGCGCGGTGGTAGAGTCTTGTTAATGTACGATACAAACTACAATTCTTTCGGTTCTCCCAATGCGTTTGTCAAAAGGCTCCTGCAGCGTTAGATTTTTTAGGTTTTGAAGATGCCAAAAAAGGTTCTTTTCCACACCTATTCAACATTCAGTTCCACCGGCTCCTCTGCCAGTCTCTCCGTCACCGGCCTCCAGTCCTGCTGCCTGCTGCCGTGATCTCCAGCCACATCGCCGGCCTCCAGAAGGGTTCGCCTCTTGACTTGATCTTCAGCCACGCCACTGGCCCGTCGTGGCCTTCTGTCTTTTCCACCGGCAACACGTCAGACCCCCCAGTGGCCTTCTGTGACCCCCTCCACCCACCCAGCTTGATGTGAACTTTTTTTTGGAATTGTTGAACGGACACCTGGGAGGGGTAGGGGGTACTGCTGGATTACTGTAATTCTTAGTAGACGAAATCCCTCTGGGGATCGGACAGGATGCCGACGGCGAAGACGGAACCTCTGGATGGAGGCCAAAGACAAAGGTGGAACCCCTTTGGAGGTCAAACAGGATACCGGTGACACAGACGGAAACCCTCTGGAGGCTGGCGGCGTTGCTGGAGATCAAGACCAGGGTCTAACGACTGGAGATCTGAGCAGGAGGCCCGGTGACTGGAGATCTGAGCAGGAGGCCAGCAACAAGACAGCAGAACTGGAGACAAGCGACAGAACCTCAGGACTGGGGTCCGGCAACAGGGTTGCAGAACTGAGAGGGGGTGGTGCCAGGGAAACAGGAGAGTCCTATTGAACTGTTTGACAATAATTCAATTCAATTTTATTTATATAGCGCCAATTCATAACAGAAGTTATCTCATTGCACTTTGCCTATAGAACAGGTCTAAA
Organism: Siniperca chuatsi; assembly: GCF_020085105.1. Classification (NCBI taxonomy): domain Eukaryota; kingdom Metazoa; phylum Chordata; class Actinopteri; order Centrarchiformes; family Sinipercidae; genus Siniperca; species Siniperca chuatsi. The sequence goes on from NC_058053.1 coordinate 27,464,098, forward strand.
CCGTACTCTTTATAATATTATTTACAGAGACCCAGCAAATCCGGAGAGGGAGACACAATGCAAATACCACCTAGAATTTTTGAAATAATTGTAATTGTAGTGTTAATATTAATAAATTAATAATAATAGGAAAAAATGTTGTTAGTATTAGTAACAGAGCCAATAACAACAACTGTAGTAGCAGTTGTTGAGCAGGAACACGGGGGCAGCAAGTGGCCCACAACCACAGATCCAGTCTCTGCAGCTCCGGAGGCAGAAATATCTGCTGAAAGCAACAGAAGGAGAGAGGAGAGAAACGAGAAATCACAGAACTACGGGAGAGACAAGATGTCGAGTTAGTAACATGCAGTAATGGGATAAAAATGCATACAGATGGAGAGGGAGAGAAGAAGAAAGGAAAGAGGTGCATCATGGGAAGTCTACTGGCAATCTAGGCCTATAGCAGCATAACTACGGGATGGTTCAGGACTCACCCAAGGCAACCCTAACTTTAAGCTTTATCAAAGAGGAAAGTCTTAAGGCTACTCTTAAATGTGGAGATGGTGTCTGCCTCCCGAACCCAAACTGGGATCTGATTCCATAGGAGAGGAGCTTGATAACTGAAGGCTCTGGCTCCCATTCTATTTTTGGAGACTCTAGGAACCACAAGTAACCCTGCATCCTGGCAGCGCAGTGTTCTAGTGGGGTAATAAGGTATTATGAGATCTTTAAGATATGATGGTGCCAGACCATTAAGAGCTTTGTAGGTGAGGAGAAGGATTTTAAATTCTATTCTGGATTTTACAGGGAGCCAGTGCAGAGAAGCTAATATTGGCGAAATATGATCTCTTTTCCTAGTTCTTGTCAGTACACGTGCTGCCGCTGTATTCTGGATCAACTGGAAAGTCTTAAGGGACTTATTCGGGCAGCCTGATAATAAGGAATTGCAATAGTCCAACCTAGAAGTAACAAATGCATGCACTAATTGTTTGGCATCATTTTGAGACAGGATGTGCCTGATTTTTGCAATGTTATGTAGGTGAAAGAAAGCAGTCCTTGAAGTTTGTTTCATGTGGGAGTTAAAGGATAAATCCTGATCAAAGATTACTCCGAGGTTCCTTACAGTGCTGCTAGAGGCCAGGACACTGCCATCTAGAGTAACTATATCTTTAGATAATGTGTCTCTGAGGTGTTTGGGGCCAAGTACAATAACTTCAATTTTGTCTGAGTTTAACATCAGAAAATTGCAGGTCATCCAGGTCTTTATGTCCTTAAGGCATGCTTGAAGTTTAATTAACTGGTTAGTTTCATCTGGCTTGATCGATAGATATAATTAGATATCATCTGCATAACAATTAAAGTTTATGGAGTGTTTCCTAATAATTTTACCTAGAGGAAGCATATATAAGGTGAATAGAATCGGTTCAAGCACAGAACCTTGTGGAACTCCATGACTAACTTTGGCGTGCACGGAGGACTCACCGTTAACATATACAAACTGAGATGGATCTGATAGAGAGGATTTAAACCAGCTTAGTGCTGTTCCTTTAATGCCAATTACATGTTCCAGTCTCTGTAATAGGATGTGATGGTCAATGGTGTCGAACGCAGTAGTAAGATCTAACAAGACAAGTACAGATACAAGTCCATTGTCTGATGCAATTAAAAGGTCATTTGTAATTTTCACCAGTGCCGTCTCTGTGCTATGATGCACTCTAAATCCTGACTGAAAATCATCAAATAAACTATTGTTATTTAGAAAGTCGCATAACTGATCGGAGACTGCTTTCTCAAGGATACAGGGAAGGTTAGATATATAGGTCTATAGTTGGCTAAAACCCCTGGATCAAGAGTGGGCTTTTTAAAAAGTGGTTTAATTACAAATACTTTTTACAAAGGAATGTGGTACATAGCCTGTTAATAAAGACAGATTGATCATATCCAGTAAAGAGGTGCTAACTAAGGGTAAAACGTATTTAAGCAGCCTAGTTGGAATGGGGTCTAAGAGACAGGTTGATGGTTAAGATTAATTAATCATCAAAGTTAGTTGAAGAAGGTCGATACGAGCAAAGCAGTCAAAATATATATCAGGTTTTACAGTTGTTTCTAAGGTTCCTGTGTTTGAAGATAAGTCGGAACCGGTTGAAGGTAGGACTTGATGATTTTTGTCTCTAATAGTTAAAATTTTAATTTGATTATTATCATGAAGTCGTTACCACTGAGGGTTATAGGAATACATGGTTCAATAGAGCTATGACTCTCTGTCAGCCTGGCTACAGTGCTGAAAAGAAACCTGGGGTTGTTTTTATTTTCCTCTATTAATGATGAGTAGTAAGCTGCTCTGACATTATGGAGGGCCTTCTTGTATGTTTTAAGACTATCTTGCCAGACTAAACCAGATTCTTCCAGGTTGTCGGAATGCCATTTCCTTCCAAGTTTTCGTGATGTTTGCTTTAATTTGCGGGTTGGGGGGTTATACCATGGAGCTAACCTTCTTTGTTTTGTTATCTTCTTTGTTAGAGGAGTGATAGAATCGAGTGTCGTTCGCAGTGAGCCTACAGCGCTATCAACTATATATAACTAGACATAACATTGAATTAAATGCAGATGGGATTGCTTGCTTGAATCTAGCCACAGCAATATCAGGTAGACATCTAGAGTAAGACTTTTTGCCTAATGGTGTGTAGTCCAGTAATAGCAGTTCAAAAGTTATCAAGTAATGGTCCGATAAAGACTATTAAATGTTCAGTTTCAATGCCATATACCAGAACAGTGAGTGGCTTCATGTACACTCTGACAAAATAATGAGATAAACGCAGTACTAAGGCTATCATTATCAATGTCCACATGAATATTAAAATCATCTACAATAATTACTTTATCTGTTTTAAGGACTAAACATGATAAAAGCTCTGAGAATTCAGATAAAAATTCAGAATTAGGACCAGGAGCATGGTACACTATAACAAATAGAATTTGCTGTCGTGTTTTCCAGGTTGGGTGTGAAAGACTAAGAACAAGGCTTTCGAATGAGTTATAATTTAGTTTAGGTTTAGGGTTGATTAATAGGCTCGAGTTGAAAATGGCTGCAACTCCACCTCCTCGGCCTGTGCCTCGAGGAATATTATATTAATATAATATTATAGTATTTGTATGACTCGGCATAGTGGATTCATTTAGGCTAACATTTTCTTCATGACCCAGCAAGGGTCAGCCTTTTTGTTTAGGTTTTTAGGTATAACTCCTCTTCTGACAACGTTTGGGTTTATTAATTTAAGTGGTCGGGGGCAGACACCGTCACTAAGGTGTTTTGGGTGGGTATTTGCTCTGGAAGCGCAGAGAAGCACGTAGGACTGCAACTCTGCCTCCTGGTCTCAACTCTGAGTTGTTATGGTATAGGTCCACTAATAAAATCTGTCAGATTTCTGGCTATGAGAGCTGCTCCATCCAAAGTGGGATGAATGCCATCTCTCCTAATCAGACCAGGTCTTCCCCAGAAAGTCCGCCAATTATCTTCAAAGCCCACATCGTTTGCTGGACACCACCTCGACAGCCAGCGGTGGAATGAAGACATGTGGCTAAACATGTCATCACTGGTCAGGTTTGGCAGGGGCCCAGAGAAAACTACAGAGTCTGACACTGTCTTTGCATATGTACACACATACTCAACATTAACTTGATTGGCGTAATCGGGAGTCGTTACTGCCAACGTGAATAACAATCTTACTGTATTTACGTTTATCCTTAGCCAGCGGTTTTAACTACAGCAGCTTATGATCGAGTTCTCATGGTGCGGAACCGCATTTCCAATGTGCTAAGCAGAGGCCTTAGTGTCATTTGATGTGGTGAAGTGAATTCTATTATTTTTGATTAATGCTTCAAACTCTTTGTTTAAGAATTCCTATCCATGGTCTGTTTGTAATTTATGGGGTATTCTACCTTCATCTAAAACATCTTTAAAGGTCGATGAGACACATCTACCACTTTAATTTTTCAAACACCGAATCCCACTAGATCTAGCTGGAACTGAATCATAGACCTCAAGGTCTGTTTCTACACAGTGGGTCTCTCCAGACACAGATCCATCCCATTATGCTGTGTACACACCTTTCGAGATAGCTCTTTACAAATTTTGTTTCTGAAATGATCCCAGTCTCTGGTAAAAAAACAAAAAACAAATGTGTGGTGTAGTTCCATGAAGAAACATTTCATCAGATATGTTACTGAGGCATGTGGGGAGCAGAGGCTGTGAGATATGTTTTCCGATAACATTCTGGGACCAAGCGTGTTGGGATGAATACCATCTCTCTTTAAAAAAGTTTCTCTGCTCCCAGAAGAGGTTAAAATTGTCACTAAAAACTAAGTTGTGAATTTTACTCACAGAGGACAACAACAATAACAAATGTCAGTCCTCAAAGGGGCAATATAGAGCTATTCAGAGCCTTTCCATGACTACAGTAGTAAATAAACATGTCTGTGGAGGGATGTGTACTGCTGTACTTACTCACTGTACAGTGCTGGGTGAAGAAATCCACCTCCCCATTTCTGCTATTTGGATGGTAATCAGTTAAGGTGTCTGGTCTAGGTCCAGCACCTAATTGAAAATGAGGGGGTGCCCCTTGTTTCAATCTACAGAACATGACTAAATAAGGATATGAGGAGGGGGTATATTTAGACCTGTAATGACTGTATGAGGACAAAAGGAGAGGGTCTTATAAATAGACTATCTAAGTGTGCATTGTACCCTAGTATAGTCTGAAGAGACTGTATTCCATATATTGTTCTGCTTAACAATAAAGTCTTGAGTTGGACTCAAGCGGGTTCAGTGTTCTTTGTCTTTATAATCATCACAACTGAAAAAATGCCATTCATGTATGTAGTCTTATTTGACTTTCTATATTCTATACAGGATATTATATAGCGCTTTTTTTTAATTTAGTGAATAACATCAAAATAATTTTAAATTGCAACCCACCATACTCTGTAATTGTATCATGTGTCTTGTTATTTTTCAAAAATATAAAACTTTCTATGTACTACATTGTGTTCATTCTTATGGGAATTTTACTACAACCCATTTCCCTTTGTTTTGTTTCAGAATGCTTATTGTATTCAATTAATTTCAGTTTAATAACCACACAGTCAACCTTGTGGAATTTGATACCTATAAAGCATGTGAGAGTCTGGATACTACAGCCACAATATAAATAACAGAAGTGCTGTTGTGTTGCACTTCTTACTATTACAAAGTAAAAGGTTTCCTGAGACAAAAGACTTAATTATGAATTAATATGTGCATCATCTTTGTTAATTCACATCTTAATGGATGAAACTTGATGATGCCAAGAAACAGTACATAGTGCTTATGATAAAATGACAACAGCAACAGAATAAAGAATACACACAGCAGTACAAAACAACACCCTTGTGTCTAATCACAAGCTGAATGTGTGAGACAGGACTTCCCATGAGAGCTACAGACAGTCCAGGAACTGAAAAGACACAGGTTTGATAACTGCGGCAGCCAGCAAGTGTCATAATACAGCTACGTTTTAGTAGCAACGCTAATAATTATGATCACTGTTACTTAAAAAATTAAAACATTCTTCACAGGTTATGTGGAGCTGACATTGAGCAGATTTACACACAAAATGCATTTCATCCATCTCTTTATGTTCATATTTTCACTATTTGGATTCATGAATTCACTCAATGAACCACATGTTTAAATTTAACAAGCAGATCGTATTTCAGTCACTTCACAGCCTCTCTACAGTATGTTGACCTCACTGGAACCAGGCTGCAGAATCTTAAACGTAACAATTTGAGTAATAGCTTTTTTAAACCAGGGGTAGAACAAGGCATAGATCACAGGGTTTAGACAGGAGTTAAAATAGAACAGATAGATCACATCAGATATAGATGAAGCATTGAGCGCATTGTCAACTGCAAAAGAGACACAGTAATATGGGCAGAAACATATTAGAAACACAAACACAAGAACACCAAGAGTCCTGGCTGCTTTCAGCTCAGATTTCTTTGCCTTCAGAGTCACTGAACGCTGGAGTGTGACAGCTGTAATGTGAGAGCGCATGGCACGAGCCTGAGACACAGCCACAGCAAATACTCTCATATACAGAACTATGATGACAGTAATGGGAGCAATAAAGGTTACAACAAGGTCAACAGCTCCTGCAACATAGTCAATAACAATCACACACTCTCCATAGCAGGAATTATACCTGTCTGGTTGAGTCAGGTTGTCTTTTAAAAAGAGACTGCTGTAGAAAACAGAACAGAGCCAACACAGACAAACACAGACTTTGACTCTTGTCACAGTGATTCTTGTGGGGTAATGCAGAGGGTCACAAATAGCCACATATCGGTCGACTGAGATGAGCACTTTGTCTCCTACTGAGACAGAGGGAATGATGAAGGACACATAATTATACAGAGAACACACAAGGTCACCAAGAAACCAGCAGGATGTTTTTCGGAGGATTTCTCCCGGCATCAGCAGGAGGCCCACGAGAAAGTCTGAGACAGCCAGAGAGAGGAGGAGGATGTTGGTGGGTGTGTGGAGCTGCCTGGAGGGAAAGAGAAAAATAACATTACACATAGAATCATACAATTGTGGAAAATGGGAAAAGTAGCTAGCTAAAAGTACATTTTTCATATTTATAAAACTGAATAACTGAAGGCTCTGCTGAGAAATTGATGTCTGCCTGAAGTGGGAGACTGAGATGATGACAAGCAGGTTGAGAGCAACAGTGAGCAGAGAGATGGAGGACAGAAGAGTGTGCAGAAATACAACTTCGGACCAAGGAAGTGTCGGCTTCCTGCAGGAGGTGTTGAGGAGTTGTGGAAAGCAGAGCTCTGCTCCGTCATCAACCTCCATCAGACAGTGAAGGAGGAAAGGTGAAGCTGCAGCTCTGGCAGATTCTGACCAAAACTCTTTATCATCCAAGTGATTTATCTCTTTCTGACATTCAGTTTGTCCCTCCTCTCCTCTCGCTCTCAGTCTCTGTTGGATACTGATGTTCCTCCTCTCTTGTTCTTCATATCACACCATCATCTTCTTCACCACTTTCTCTCCAATTCTCCCTCTGTATCACTCTCCTATACTACCTGTTATTCTCCACTCTTGTTTCTTTTCATTTGTTAGACAACCTGCAGAGGAAAGTCATTCTGGTATCCATAATCTCATTCATTCTGTCACCACCCAAAAGCCAATATGACCATATTAACTGTTAAATCGAGAGCTTTCATATTTATACCGTCTTCATACTCCCTCTTCGTCACGACAGTCCAGTACAATGCCCATAACACAGCTGATGTTTCGCCAACCCAACTATTGATCTCACAATCCATCACTTGAGGCTAAAACTCATTCCCAACCCAAAGGTGGCAATCCAACATTTTCCGATAGATTATCATGGCCTCATACTTGGAGGTGCTGACTCTCATCTCAGATGCAAACCACCCCAGTGTTTGCTGAAGGTCACAGGCCAATAAAGTCAGCAGAACTATCAGAATCAGAATCAGTATCAGAAATACTTTATTGATCTCCGAGGGGAAACTCTTTTGTTACAGCTGCTCACTATCACGTCAATGCACACAGGAATGGAAGTACTAAGCAAATCAAAATATAGTACACTATCATACAGGTAAGATAAATTAAGTACATAGTGGATATAAGTATAAAAGCTAAAATAAGTGTAAGTACCCAAAGTGGATTTAGAGGTTGATAAGTATATACGGTATATTACAATGTAATAATATAAGTAGTAAGTAATAGTGCAATAATGAGTACTCTCAAGTTAAGTGTTGCAGATTAACCAGATTATTAGATGGTAGATATTGCACAGCAGTAATAGAAGTATGAATAAATATCAATAAATAGGGAATTTTAAACTGAAAATAGAGTATAGAGGATGTCCCACAGGAAATGGGAAATGCTCCTGCAGATTTCCGAGTTGAAGACCTCACAAACAGTGGTTCAGGTCCACCCTCACCATCCCACCATCTCATTAAACTCACTTACTAGGTGGTGATCAGTTGCCAGCTCTGTTCCTTTCTAAACTCAAGAGTCTAATGCTGCCTTCTAATGATCACTTGTAATGATAAGAAATTTGTTCTTCGGTCACCGCGAGGTAGGGCACAGCAGCCGGCTCAGAGCACTTGCTGAGGTAAAGTACATTGCAGGAAGCTATTCATCATGTTTCTAGAGACCGTTCTGTGTACGATGCATTTGAGTTTATCTCAGAAGAAGGCCCTGGCAATATCCATTCTGACCAGACGGTGACTAAAAAAATAGCGATCAAGAAGAGTTTGCGTGCATGAAACGTTGTTGTTGTTGTTGCTATGCAAAAGGCGAATTCAACTTGGTCAGAGAGCTAAGGATCCATGACAAGGGGTTCCAATCATACTTCAGGTTGAACAAGAACCTGTTTGATGTTCTCCTGGAAAAGATTAAATCTCTCATCTAAAAAATGGACATTGGAATCTGCCATCTGTCAAAGGTAGGCTAGTGTTTGGGTAGTGTCCCGCCTAAACTCTGTTTACCCACCTTTTTATTTGTGGAACTGAGTATCTACCTGTTCAAGATGGTGAATGAATGAATTCGGCCTAATTGATTTCTTTGACAATTAAAATACATAACGTTAGCTTACAACTACATAGAAGTCATTGTTTATTTACAGATTTATGGTTGAAATTCATTGTATAGTTTATAGTATCACATTGATGGAAGTTGGTAATTTGTAATTATTGGTGTCACTGAGATCTGGGCGGCAGTCGAAGGCAGGGGCTTCGGCGACCAGATCTCCGGACACAGAAACTGGCTCTAGGGACATGGAATGTCACTTCGCTGGGGGGGAAGGAGCCTGAGCTTGTGCGGGAGGTTGAGCGTTACCGGCTAGATATAGTCGGCCTCGCCTCCACGCACAGCCTGGGCTCTGGAACCCGTCTCCTCGAGAGGGGCTGGACGCTCCATTTCTCTGGCGTTGCCTGCGGGGAGAGGCGGCGGGCTGGTGTGGGCCTGCTCATAGCCCCACAGCTCAGCCGTCACGTGTTGGAGTTTACCCCGGTGAACGAGAGGGTCGCGTCCCTCCGCCTTCGGGTGGGGGACAGGTCTCTCACTGTTGTGGCGGCCTATGGGCCGAACGGCAGTGCAGAGTACCAGGCCTTCTTGGGGTCCCTGGGAGGGGTACTAGACAGTGCACCGCCGGGGACTCCGTTGTTCTACTGGGGACTTCAACGCCCACGTGGGCAGCGACAGTGACACCTGGAGAGGGGTAATCGGAAGGAACGGCCCCCTCATCTGAACCAAGCGGTGTTCAGTTGTTGGACTTCTGTGCTAGTTGCAGTTTGTCCATAACTAACACCATGTTCAAGCACAAGGGTGTCCATCAGTGCACGTGGCACCAGGACACTTTAGGCGGAGGTCAGATGATCGACTTTGTTGTCGTATCATCTGACCTCCGGCCGCGTGTCTTGGACACTCGGGTGAAGAGAGGGGCGGAGCTGTCAACCGATCACCACCTGGTGGTGAGTTGGATCCGCTGGCAGGGGAGGAAGCCGGACAGACTTGGCAGGCCCAAGCGTATCGTGAGGGTCTGCTGGGAGCGTCTGGCGGAGCCCTCTGTCAGCAGGGTCTACAACTCACACCTCCGGGAGAGCTTCTCCCAGATCCCGGCGAGGCTGGGGACATTGAGTCCGAGTGGACCATGTTTTCCACCTCCATTGTCGATGCGCGGCGGCTCGTAGCTGTGGTCGCAAGGTTTCTGGTGCCTGTCGCGCGGCAATCCCCGAACCCGGTGGTGGACGCCGGAAGTAAGGGATGCCGTCAGGCTGAAGAAGGAGTCCTATCGGGCCTTGTTGGCTCGTGGGACTCCCGAGGCAGCTGACAGGTACCGGCAGGCTAAGCGTGCTGCAGCCCGTGCGGTCACAGAGGCAAAAACTCAGGATTGGGAGAGGTTCGGAGAGGCCATGGAGGAGGACTATCGGTCGGCCTCAAAGAAATTCTGGCAAACCGTCCGACGGCTCAGGAGGGGAAGCAGTGCTTCACCAACACCGTGTGCGGTGCGGGTGGAGGCTGTTGAACTCGACTGGGGATGTTGTCGGACGGTGGAAGGAATACTTTGAGGATCTCCTCAATCCCGCTGTCACGTCTTCCGAAGAGGAAGCGGAGGCTGGGGACCCGGAGGCGGACTCATCCATCACCCTGGCTGAAGTCACTGAGGTTGTTGGCAAGCTCCTTGATGGCAAGGCTTCAGGGGTGGATGAGATCCGTCCTGAGTATCTTAAGTCTCTGGATGTTGTGGGACTGTCTTGGCTGACACGTCTCTGCAACATCGCGTGGCGGTCTGGGACAGTGCCTCTGGACTGGCAGACCGGGGTGGTGGTCCCTCAGTATAAGAAGGGGACCGGAGGGTGTGTTCCAATCACAGAGGATCACACTTCTCAGCCTCCCGGTAAGGTCTACTCCAGGGTACTGGAGAGGAGAATTCGTCTGATAGTCGAACCTCGGATTCAGGAGGAGCAGAGTGGTTTTCGTCCCGGTCGTGGAACACTGGACCAGCTCTATACTCTCCATCGGGTGCTCGAGGGTTCATGGGAGTTTGCCCAACCAGTCCACATGTGCTTTGTGGATCTGGAGAAGGCATTCGACCGTGTGCCCCGGGCGCTTTGTGGGGAGTGCTCTGGGAGTATGGGGTCCGGGGCCCTTTGCTAAGGGCTGTCCGGTCCCTGTATAACCGGAGCAGGAGCTGTGTTCGCATTGCCGGCAGTAAGTCAGACCTGTTCCCGGTGCATGTTGGACTCGCCAGGGCTGCCCTTTGTCACCGGTTCTGTTCATAATTTATATGGACAGAATTTCTAGGCGCAGTCAGGGGCCGGAGGGAGTCCGGTTTGGGAACCACAGGATCTCATCTCTGCTGTTTGCAGATGATGTCGTTCTGATGGCTTCTTCAAACCAGGACCTGCAGCATGCACTGGGACGGTTTGCAGCCGAGTGTGAAGCAGCTGGGATGAGAATCAGCTCTTCCAAATCTGAGGCCATGGTTCTTGACCGGAAAAAGGTGGTTTGCTCTCTTCGGGTAGGTGGGGAGTCCTTGCCTCAAGTGGAGGAGTTCAAGTATCTCGGGGTCTTGTTCACGAGTGAGGGACGGATGGAGCGTGAGATTGACAGGCGGATCGGTACAGCGTCTGCAGTGATGCGGGCGCTGTATCGGACCGTTGTGGTGAAGAAGGAGCTGAGTCGAAAGACAAAGCTCTCGATTTACCGGTCAATCTACGCTCCTGCCCTCACCTATGGTCATGAGCTCTGGGTAGTGACCGAAAGGACAAGATCGCGGATACAAGCGGCCGAAATGGGCTTCCTCCGCCGAGTGGCTGGGCGCTCCCTTAGAGATAGGGGTGAGGAGCTCAGTCACACGGGGAGCTCGAGTAGAGCCGCTGCTCCTCCACGCCGAGAGGAGCCAGCTGAGGTGGCTAGGGCATCTGATCCGGATGCCTCCTGGACGCCTCCCTCGGGAGGTGTTCTGGGCATGTCCCACCGGAGGCGGCCCCGGGAAGACCCAGGACACGCTGGAGGGACTATGTCTCTCGGCTGGCCTGGGAACGCCTCGGGATCCCCGGAGGAGCTGGAGGAAGTGTCTGGAGCGAAGGAAGTCTGGGAGTCCCTGCTTAGACTGCTGCCCCCGCGACCCGGCCCCGGATAAGCGGAAGAAAATGGATGGATGGATGGATGGTGTCACTGTGATTATTGACTAAGAAGTTAATAGTTGGCCCAACATTTCTTTTACCACTGCATCAATGACAATATAGGCCTAATGTCAATATTTTGCATATCCACTAGGTATACATTCAGAGCCCTTTTGTTGTATTCTTTTAGGTGACGCCTAGCTCATTGCCTGAAAACAGGCAATTCTTGTTCAAAATAAAATGAGGTCCACTCCAGACTAAACATCTAGAGTGAAGCGGATGATCCCAAGCTGTGGAATGTAATGATACAAAATATGAATTAATCAGACTTATTTATTGTCTTTAAAAAGCAGACCAGAGCATATCTTAATATTCTTTGCTTTTAATTAACTTGTAGGCTATGTTGACACATTTCACATATCTAGTCGTTCTATTCTAATGAACATTGTTTTATTGTTACATTTGTTTGAAATACCCTGCCCCCAGTCTAAACTCCTCTGACACTGTGAAATCAGACTGACAGCAACCCTCCCCATTCCCCCCACGCACACCCCACCCCCTACATGCACACACTCACTTTATACTTTATATCTTTTTATTTGTTATTATGCATATCTTTAATTTTATTATTATTACTTGACTGAGAGATCCGCTCAAGAATTCCAATGCCCTTGTACACCTGTGCCTGACAAAAGGCAAATAAAGTCTTGAACTTGAGCTTGAACATTGTCCAAGATGTTTTGTTTAGCCCTGTTAACGCAGGCTATGATCTTTCTTTGTGCTCCAAACAGGTACCTTGCCACAAGGGACTCCTACGCCACAGCAATTTGGGAGAGCTTAGTTGGGGAACACATGCCTATTCCCAAAAATGAAGATTGGAGGGAGATTGACCTCAAGCAGAGATGGAACTTCCCCAACTGTGTTGGTGCAATAGATGGCAAACATGTTGTCATCCAGGCCCCTTAGGTCATCTGGGTCACAGTTCTACAGCTATAAAGGAACTTTCTCCATCACCCTGAGTAGTATATAAAATACACCCTTTTCCCCAGGTGCATGAGTGTGTGTGCATGTGTGTGTGTGTGTGTGGGTATCTCACCGAAACTGACCGTGCGCGGCAGTAGTCTTGTTAATGTACGATATGATGTACAATCAGAGATGGCTTGATTCTTCTCGTTCTCCCAATGCGTTTGTCAAAAGGCTCCTGCAGCGTTAGATTTTTTAGATTTTGAAGATGCCAAAAAAGGTTATTTTCCACACCTATTCAACAATCGTTCCACTGGCTCCTCTGCCAGTCTCTCCGTCACCGGCCTCCAGTCCTGCTGCCTGCTGCCGTGATCTCCAGCCACATCCCCGGCCTCCAGAAGGGTTCCGCCTTCGCCGCCGGCCTCCAGAAGGGTTCGCTTCCTGACTTGATCTCCAGCTATGCCCCCGGCCCCTTGTGGCCTTCTGTCTTTGCCACCGGCACCCCGTCAGACCCCCAGTGGCCTTCTGTAACCCCCTCCACCCACCCAGCTCGATGTGAACTTTTTTTTGCAATTGTTGAAGGGATATCTGGGAGCCGTCCTGTGGTGGCCTACACTGGGGTGGTTTGCATCTGAAATGAGAGTCAGTACCTCCAAGTCTGAGGCCATGGTACTCCATCTGAAAATGGTCGATTGCCACCTTTGGGCTGGGAATGAGTTTTTGCCTCAAGTGAAGGAGTTCAAGTATCTCACTGTCTTGTTCACTAGTGAGGGTAAGATGGATTGTGAGATCAATAGGTGGTTTGGCGAAACATCAGCTGTGTTATGGGCATTGTACTGGACTGTCGTGACGAAGAGGGAGTGTGAAAACAGTATGAATATGAAAGCTCTCAATTTAACAGTTAATATGGTCATATTGGCTTTTGGGTTGAGACAGAAATAATGAGATTATGGATACCAGAATGACTTTCCTCTGCAGGTTGTCTAACAAATTAGTTAGACAACGATTAGTGCGCATGCGCCAGCCCGCATGCTGCCTGTTGCCGTAGCTCTGTCTCGTCGTCTTACTTTTTCCAACTTTTAACTTTCCTTTTTCTTCCAAACTTGAGTAACTTGGGTGTAAGTGTAATTTAAACTATGCTCTTTACAAAAATGAGGGTAGAAAGTGTTTTGGTACTTTTTTTCACCGTGGAACTTCTTTTGTTTCCCTTCGGGGATCAACAAAGTATTTCTGATTTCTAAAAAATAAAAAGAGGACTACAAGTATCTGGGAGTACACTTGGACAATAAACTGGACTGGGCCAGGAACACTCAAGCTGTTTACAGGAAGGGCCAGAGCTGCCTCTTTTTTCTGAGGAGGCTGAGGTCCTTCAACATCTGCCGGACTATGCTGAGGATGTTTTATGAGTCTGTGGTGGCCAGTGCTATCCTGCATGCTGTTGCATGCTGGGGCAGCAGGCCGAGGGTAGCGGACGCCAACAGACTCAACAAACTGATCCGGGGGTGGAGCTGGACTCTCTGGCGTTGGTGTCAGAGAGGAGGATGCTGGCCAAACTACACACCATCTTGGACAGTGTCTCCCACCCACTCCATGACATGCTGATCAAGCAAAGGAGCACCTTCAGCGAAAGACTCATCCCCCCAAAAAGCACCACAGAGCGCCACATGAAGTCATTCCTGCCTGTGGCCATCAAACTATTTAACTCATCCTTCTAAGTGTTGGTCTGTATGACCCTAGGTCACTAAACTGGACATCGATCATTAACATCTCTGCAATACTTGAAATAATTGTGCAATATTCTGTTTATTACTCCTGTGCAATATTAGTTTTTCCTATTTTAGTTTTTCCTATTTATTGATATTGATATTATTCATACCTCCATTACTGCTGTGCAATATCTTAATAATCTCAATAAGCTACACTTAACTCGACAGTACATGCACCACTACTTATTACTTATATTATTACATTGTATTATTATACTGTATTATCATCATCAACCGGTAAACCCACTTGGTACTTCACACCTCTCACTGTCTGATTGAGGTTGGTGACGGAGCGGAGCTCTGCTTTCCACAACTCCTTAACACCTCCTGCAGGAAGCCGAAGTTGTATTTCTGCACACTCTTATGTCCTCCATCTCTCTGCTCACTGTGGCTCTCAACCTGCTTGTCATCATCTCAGTCTCCCACTTCAGGCAGACATCAATTTCTCAGCAGAGCCCTCACTTATTAAGTTTTATAAATATGAAAAATGTACTTTTAGCTAGCTACTTTTTCCATTTTCCACAATTGTATGATTCTATGTGTAATGATATTTTTGTCTTTCCCTCCAGGCAGCTCCACACACCCACCAACATCCTCCTCCTCTCTCTGGCTGTCTCAGACTTTCTCGTGGGCCTCCTGCTGATGCCGGGAGAAGTCTTCCGCAAAACATCCTGCTGGTTTCTTGGTGACCTTGTGTGTTCTCTGTATAAGTATTTAGTGTGCATCATTACCTTTGCCTCAGTAGGAGACATGGTGCTCATATCAGCAGACCGATATGTTGCTATTTGTGCCCCTTTGCATTACCCCACAAGAATCACTGTGACAAGAGTTAAACTCTGTGTTTGTCTGTGTTGGCTCTGTTCTGTTTTCTACAGCAATCTCTATTTAAAAGATGGCCTGACTCAACCAGACAGGTATATTTCCTGCTATGGAGAGTGTGTGATTGTTATTGACTATGTTGCAGGAGCTGTTGACCTTGTTGTAACCTTTATTGCTTTCATTACTGTCATCATAGTTCTGTATATGAGAATATTTGCTGTGGCTGTGTCTCAGGCTCGTGCCATGCGTTCTCACATTACAGCTGTCACACTCCAGCGTTCAGTGACTCCAAAGGCAAAGAAATCTGAGCTGAAAGCAGCCAGGACTCTTGGCGTTCTTGTATTTGTGTTTCTAATATATTTCTGCCCATATTACTGTGTCTCTCTTGCAGGTGACAATGTGCTCAGTGCTTCATCTATAGCTTTTGTGATCTATCTGCCTTATTTTAACTCCTGTCTAAACCCTGTGATCTATGCCTTGTTCTACCCCTGGTTTAAAAAAGCTATTACTCAAATTGTTACGTTTAAGATTCTGCAGCCTGGTTCCAGTGAGGCCAACATACTGTAGAGAGGCTGTGAAGTGACTGAAATACGATCTGCTTGTTAAATTTAAACATTTGGTTCATTGAGTGGATTCATAAATCCAAATAGTGAAAATATGAACATAAAGAGATGGATGAAATGCATTTTGTGTGTAAATCTGCTCAATGTCAGCTCCACATAACTTGTGAAGAATGTTTTTAATTTTTTAAGTAATGGTGATCATAATTATTAGTGTTGCCATCCACTGGTAACCTGTCACAACATACAAAGCCTGTTGCACGAAATCTTGGTGTCCTGTTTGATAGCAATTTATGTTTTGAGCAACATATCACTAAGCTTGTCCAATCATGTTTCTATCACCTCAGAAACGTTGCAAAAATACGATCTATTTTAAATCTTAGTGATGCAGAAACTGTTGTGCATGCTTTTATCTCCTCACGCCTTGATTATTGTAACAGCCTGTTCACTTGTCTTAATCAAAAAGCTCTGACACGACTGCAGACTGTACAAAACTCAGCTGCTAGGCTGTTAACCAGGACCAAGAAGTATGACCACATAACACCTGTTTTAGCCTCTTTACATTGGCTCCCTGTTGGTTTTAGGATTGATTTTAAGATCTTGTTGATTATTTTTAAGGCTCTTCATGGCCTGGCCCCAGATTATATTTTAGACCTTGTAATCCCTTATGAACCTTCACGTAGTTTGAGATCTTCGGGCAGGGGTCTCCTGTCTGTTCCTGAGTCCAGGATGAAAACTAAAGGGGACAGAGCTTTTGCTATCAGGGCCCCGAGGCTCTGGAACAACTTGCCCGAAGAAATTAGGTTGTCTGAGTCAGTGTCTTCGTTTAAATCTCGTCTCAAAACACATTTTTATCTGAAAGCAGATCCTGATCCATCTTAAGACCCTCTTCTTTTATCCTCATGCAGTCATTACAGGTCTAAATATACCCCCTCCTCATATCCTTATTTAGTCATGTTCTGTAGATCGAAACCAGGGGCACCCCCCTCCATTTTCAATTACGTGCTGGACTTAGACCAGACTCCTTAACTGAATACCATCCAAATAGCAGAAAAGGGGAGGTGGATTTCTTCACCCAGCACCGTACAGTGAGTAAGTACATCAGTACACATCCCTCCACAGACGCCATGTTTATTTACTACTGTAGTCATGGAAACACTCTGAATAGCTCTATATTGCCCCTTTGAGGACTGACATTTGTTATTGTTGTTGTCCTCTGTGAGTAAAATTCACAATTTAGTTTTTAGTGACAATTTTAACCTCTTCTGGGAGCAGAGAAACTTTTTTAAAGAGAAATGGTGTTCATCCCAACACGCTTGGTCCCAGAATGTTATCGGAAAACATATCTCACAGCCTCTGCTCCTAACCTAAACTAAATCCATCGAAAGCCTTGTTCTTAGTCTTTCACACCCAACCTGGAAAACACGACTTTGTTATAGTGTACCATGCTACTAGTCCTAATTCTGAATTTTTATCTGAGCTTTTATCATGTTTAGTCCTTAAAACAGATAAAGTAATTATTGTAGGTGATTTTAATATTCATGTGGACATTGATAATGATAGCCTTAGTACTGCGTTTATCTCATTATTAGATTAGATTAGCTTTTGTCAGAGTGTACATGAAGCCACTCACTGTTCTGGTATATGTCACTGAAATTGAACATGTAATAGTCTTTCCACAGTATCCTTCTTTATCGGACCATTACTTGATAACTTTTGAACTGCTATTACTAGAGTACACGCAATTAGGCAAAAACTCACTCTAATCTACTTACTCTAGATGTCTACCGGCCTTCAGTCCTCCTGCCTCCAGACTTGATCTCCAGCCACCCCCTCCACCCACCCAGCTCGATGTGAATTTTTTTTTGAAATTGTTGAAGGGACATCTGGGAGCCGTCCTGTGATTTTCGATGGATTTGTTTTTTTATATGGACGTCTGGAAGCCGTCCCTTAAGGGGTGGGGGGTACTGCTGGATTACTGTAATTCTTTGTAGGCGAAATCCCTCTGGGGATCGAACAAGATGCCAGCGGCGAAGACGGAACCTCTGGATGGATGCCGGAGACGAAGGCGGAACCCCTGTGTAGGTCAAACAGGATACCGTGACACAGACGGAAACCCTCTGGAGGCCGGCGGTGTGGCTGGAGATCAAGACCAGGGTCTAATGACTGGAGATCTGAGTAGGAGGCCTGGCGACTGGAGATCTGAGCAGGATGCCGGTGACAAGACAGCAGAACTGGAGACCAGCGACAGAACATAAGGAGTGGGGGCCAGCAACAGGGTTGCAGAACTGAGAGGTGGTGGTGCCAGGGAAACAGGAGAGTCCGATTGAACTGTTCGACAACAATTCAATTCAATATTATTTATATAGCGCCAGTTTATAACAGAAGTTATCTCATTGCACTTTTCCTATAGAGCAGATTTAGACCGTACTCTTTATAATATTATTTACAGAGACCCAACAAATCCGGAGAGGGAGGCACAATGCAAATACCACCTAGAATTTTTAAAATAGTTGAAATGTAATTGCAGTGTTAATATTAATAAATTAATAATAATAGGAATGACAGCGTAGTTAGCAGCATAACTACGGGATGGTTCAGGACTCACCCAAGCCAGCGCTAACTTTAAGCTTTATCAAAGAGGAAAGTCTTAATGCTACTCTTAAATGTGGAGATGGTGTCTGCCTCCCGAACCCGAACTGGGATCTGATTCCACAGGAGAGGAGCTTGATAACTGAAGCGCAGAGTTCTAGTGGGATAATAAAGTATTATGAGATCTTTAAGATATGATGGTGCCGGACCATTGAGAGCTTTGTAGGTGAGGAGAAGGATTTTAAATTCTATTCTGGATTTTACAGGGAGCCAGTGCAGAGAAGCTAATATTGGAGAGATATGATCTCTTTTCCTAGTTCTTGTCAGTTGCTGCCGCTGTATTCTGGATCAACTGGAGAACACCTAGAAGTAACAAATGCATGCACTATCGTAGAAAAGGTTTCAGTCGTAGTCATCTGGACACTGTTTTCAGAATCAAGACGTTTCGGCTCCTATCCAGAAGTCATTCTCAATTGTGAAAAAATTGGACGGGAACTGGAAATTTAAGCTAATCTGAGTTACATAAGCCCTGCCCTCAGGAGGGAATCTGCCTGAGTATCTGTTAATAGCTAGTTTCACCTGAAACTGACCTAATAGTTTCAAGATGGCCCAGTGATCAGTAATCAGGCCTATTGTTCTCTGGTTGCATCTACTTCATCACTGTTAAGTGCCTGATTAGCATGTGATAGGCGTGACCAAGGTGATAATACACTCTGATAGACTTTGGGCAGATTAAATCTCAGACCACCATTTCTGTTCAAAGAGGGGTTCTCTTTCTTCACAAAAATGGCTTCCTTGACGCCCCGTTCAAACCAACTCTTCTCTCTACTAAGAATCTTCACCTCGCTGTTTTCAAAAGTGGCAGATTCCCTCCTGAGGGCAGGGCTTATGTAACTCAGATTAGCTTAAATTTCAAGTTCCCGTCCAATTTTTTCACAATTGAGAATGTCTTGATTCTGAAAACAGTGTCCAGATGACTACGACTGAAACCTTTTCTACGATAGAACACTCCTGGACGAATGAGGGACTACACCGTCAAATGCATGCACTAATTTTTCAGCATCATTTTGAGACAGGATGTGCCTGATTTTTGCAATGTTATGTAGATGAAAAAGGGCAGTCCTTGAAGTTTGTTTCCTGTGGGAGTTAAAAGATAAATCCTGATCAAAGATAACTCCGAGGTCCCTTACGGTCCTGCTGGAGGCCAAGGCAATGCCATCTTAAGTAACTATATCTTTAGATATAGTGTCTCTGAGGTGTTTGGGGCCAAGTACAATAACTTCAGTTTTGTCTGAGTTTAAAATCAGAAATTTACTGGTCATCCAGGTCTTTATGTCCTTAAGGCATGCTTGAAGTTTAGTTAACTGGTTAGTTTCATCTGGCGAAGATGAAACTAACCAGATGAAAAATGAAAGATGAATAGAATGGGTCCAAGCACAGAACCTTGTGGAACTCTGTGACTAACTTTGGTGGCGCAGAGGACTCACCGTTAACATGTACAAACTGAGATTGATCTGATTGATAGGATTTAAACCAGCTTAGTGTTGCTCCTTTAATGCCAATTACATGTTCCAGTCTCTGTAATAGGATGTAATGGTCAGTGGTGTCGAACTCAGTAGTAAGATCTAACAAGACAAGTACAGAGACAAGTTCATTGTCTGATGCTATTAAAAGGTCATTTGTAATTTTCACCAGTGCCGTCTCTGTGCTATGATGCATTCTAATTCCTGACTAAAAATCCTCAAATAAACTATTTTAATTTAGAAGGTCACACAACTGATTGGCGACTGCTTTCTCAAGGATCTTAGAGAGAAAGAGAAGGTTAGATATAGGTCTCTTGTGGTAGTTTAGGTGTTGTCACTTCCTGTTTTATTTTGTAGTGTGTTCCTTCCCTGGTGTATCTTGGGGTTTTTACTTCCTGTCTTTGTTTTCCCTCAAATTCTGATTGTTGGTCCTTCCTTGATTGTTTGCACCTGTGTCTCGTTGTCTCACCTCCCCTAGGGTATTTAGTCTGGGTCTCTTCTTTGTTCAGTGTTGGATCATTGTTGTACACATGGTGTTCCTGCTGAATGATTCTTACTGTGAATGTTATTCCTGTCTTTTGAGTGTCACTGTATGGTGCTCCTTTTGTTGTACCTGGTTCCTCTTCCCAGTTCCCCAGCATTTGTTCCGTGAGTTTGTATTGGATTCTTTGATCTCCTTTGGATCTTGGCTGGGTCCTGGAGTTTTGTATTTTGCCTGTTCCCTTGTGAACTGTTTTCCACCTTGGACTCACTCCCCTGCTTCCATCACTGCCAGCCGGTAACCTAAATGCCTTTTGTCATACCACCACCCCACTGTAGTCATCCAGCTACTTCACCCTGATACCGCTTCCTGTTCATCTGCTTTTGGGTTCACATACCACTACACAGCAAATACGACATCTATAGTTGGCTGAAACCCCTGCATCCAGAGTGGGCTTTTTAAGAGGAATTACAGCTACTTTAAAGGATTGTGGTACGTAGCCTGTTAATAAAGACAGATTGATCATATCCAGTAAAGAGGTGCTAACTAAGGGTAAAACGTCTTTAAGCAGCCTAGTTGGAATAGGGTCTAAGACACAGATTGATGGCTTAGATGAATTACTCATCAAAGTTAGTTGAAGAAGGTCAGGTTGATACGAGCAAAGCAGTCAAAATATATATCAGGTTTTACAGTTGTTTCTAAGGTTCCTGTGTTGAAGATAAGTCGGTACCGGTTGAAGGCAGGACTTGATGAATTTTTTCTCTAATAGTTAAAATTTTATTATTGAAGAAACTAATGAAGTCATTACTACTGAGGGTTATAGGAATACATGATTCAATAGAGCTATGATTCTCTGTCAGCCTGGCTACAGTGCTGAAAAGAAACCTGGGGTTGTTTTTATTTTCCTCTATTAATGATGAGTAGTAAGCTGCTCTGGCATTACGGAGGGCCTTCCTGTATGTTTTAAGACTATCTTGCCAGACTAAACGAGATTCTTCCAGGTTGTTGGAACGCCATTTCCTTTCATGTTTTCGTGATGTTTGCTTTAATTTGCGGGTTTGGGGGTTATACCGTGGAGCTAACCTTCTTTGTTTTCTAATCTTATTCTTTAGAGAAGCGATAGAATCGAGTATCGTTCGCAGTGAGCCTGCAGCTCTATCAACTAGATATAACTAGACATAACATTGAATTAAATGCAGATGGATTGCTTCCTTGAACCTAGCCACAGCAATATCAGATAGACATCTAGAGTAAGACTTTTTGCCTAATGGTGTGTAGTCCAGTAATAGCAGTTCAAAAGTTACTAAGTAATGGTCCGATAAAGAAGGATTCTGTGGAAAGAATATTAAATGTTCAATTTTAATGCCATATACCAGAATAAGGTTGAGGGTGTGGTTAAAACAGTGAGTGGCTTTATGTATACTCTGACAAAAGCCAATCGAATCTAATAATGAGATAAACGCAGTACTAAGGCGATCATTATCAATGTCCACATGAATATTGAAATCACCCACAATAATTATGTTATTTGTTTTAACGACTAAACTTGATAAAAACTCTGCAAATTCAGAATTAGGACCAGGAGCACGGGACACTATAACAAATAGAATTGTCGTGTTTTCCAGGTTGGGTGTGAAAGACGAAGAACAAGGCTTTCGAATGAGTTATAATTTAGTTTAGGTTTAGGGTTGATTAATAGGCTTGTGTCGAAGATGGCTGCAACTCCACCTCCTCGGCCTGTGCCTTGAGGAATATTATATTGATATAATATTATAGTATTAATATGACTGGGCGGAGTGGATTCATTTAGACTAAAATATTCTTCATGACCCAGCAAGGGTCAGCCTTTTTGTTTAGCTTTTTATTTATAACTCCACTTCTGATAACTTTTGGCTTTATTAATTTAATTAATTTTTTTAAGTGGTCGGGGGGCAGACACTGTCACTAAGGTGTTTTGGGTGGGTAACAGCTCTGGAAGCGCAGAGAAGCACGTAAGACTGCAACTCTGCCTCCTGGTCTCAACTCTGAGTTGTCATGGTATAGGTCCACTAATAAAATCTGTCAGATTTCTGGCTACGAGAGCTGCTCCATCCAAAGTGGGATAAATGCCGTCTCTCCTAATCAGACCAGGTCTTCCCCAGAAAGTCCGCCAATTATCTACAAAGCCCACATCGTTTGCTGGACACCACCTCGACAGCCAGTGGCGGAATGAAGACATGCGGCTAAACATGTCATCACTGGTCAGATTTGGCAGGGGCCCAGAGAACATTAACTTGATTGGCGTAATCGTGAGTCGTTACTGCCAACGTGAATAACAATCTTACTGTATTTACTTTTATCCTTAGCCAGCAGTTTTAAATAGGATTCAACATCGCCCGCTCTGGCCCCAGGAAAACATTTGACTATGGTAGCTGGTGTCGCTAAATTCACGTTTCTCAAAATGGAGCTGCTAATAATCAGAGTTGGTTTCTCAGCGAGTGTGTCGCTGAGTGGGGAGAACTTGTTAGAAACGTGAACAGGTTGGTGGTGAACTGTGGGCTTCTGCTTAGGGCTATGCTTCCTTCGGACAGTCACCCAGCCTCCCTGCTAACAGGAGCTACCTCTGGTCGGTCCGCACCGGCTAATGGAGGCTGGCTAACTACAGCAGCTTATGATCGAGTTCTCATGGTGCGGAACCGCATTTCCAATTTACTATGCAGAGGCCTTAGTCTCATTTGATGTGGTGAAGTGAATTCTATTTTTTTGATTAATGATTCATACTCTTTGTTTAAGAATTCCTATCCTTTGTCTGTTTGTAATTTATGGGGTATTCTTCCTTCATCTAAAACATCTTTAAAGGTCGATGAGACACATCTACCACTTTTATTTTTCAAACACCGAACCCCACTAGATCTAACTGGAAGTGGGTCGTAGACCTCAAGGTCTGTTTCTACACAGTAGGTCTCTCCAGACACAGATCCATCCCATTATGCTGTGTACACAACTTTCGAGATTCTTAGCTCTTTGCAAATTTTGTTTCTGAAATGATCCCAGTCTCTGGTAAAAAAAAACAAAAACAAATGTGTGGTGTAGTTCCACGAAGAAACATTTCATCACAGAGATGTTACAGAGGCATGTGGGGAGCAGAGGCTGTGAGATATGTTTTCTGATAACATTCTGAGACCAAGCGTGTTGGGATGAACACCATCTCTCTTTAAAAAAGTTTCTCTGCTCCCAGAAGAGGTTAAAATTGTCACTAAAAATTAAGTTGTGAATTTTACTCACAGAGGATAACAACAATAACAAATGTCAGTCCTCAAAGGGGCAATATAGAGCTCTTCAGAGCCTTTCCATGACTACAGTAGTAAATAAACATGGCATCTGTGGAGGAATGTGTACTGCTGTACTTATTCACTTCACGGTGCTGGGTGAAGAAATCCACCTCCCCTTTTCTGCTATTTGGATGGTATTCAGTTAAGGTGTCTGGTCTGGGACCAGCACCTAATTGAAAATGAGGGGGTACCCCTTGTTTCGATCTACAGAACATGACTAAATAAGGATATGAGGAGGGGGTATATTTAGACCTGTAATGACTGTATGAGGATAAAAGGAGAGGGTCTTAAGATCAGGATAAATAGACGTGTGCATTGTACCCTAGTATAGTCTGAAGAGACTGTATTCCATATATTGTTCTGCTTAACAATAAAGTCTTGAGTTGGACTCAAGCAGGTTCAGTGTACTTCGTCTTAATAATCATCACAACTGAAAAAACACCATTCATGTGTGTAAAGTCTTATTTGACTTTCTATATTCTATACAGGATATTACATATATTTTTTTTTATAATTTAATGAATAACATCAAAATCATTTAAAATTACAACCCACCAGACTCTGTGATTGTATCATGTGTCTTATTTTTCAAAAACGTAAAACTTTCTATGTTCTATATTGTGTTTATTCTTATGAGAATTTTAATACAATCCATTTCCTTTTGTTTTGTTTCATAATGCTTATTGAATTCAATTAATTTCAGTTTAATAACCACACAGTCAACCTTGTGGAATTTGATACCTATAAAGCATGTGAGAGTCTGGATACAACAGCCACAATATAAATAACAGTAGAAGTGCTGTTGTGTTGCACTTCTTACTATTACAAAGTAAAAGGTTTCCTGAGAGAAAAGACTTAATTATGAATTAATATGTGCATCATGTTTGTTAATTCACATCTTAATGGATGAAACTGGATGATGCCAAGATACAGTACATGGTGCTTATGATAAAATGACAACAGCAACAGAATAAAGAATATACACACCAGTACAAAACAACACCCTTGTGTCTAATCACAAGCTGAATGTGTGAGACAGGACTTCCCATGAGAGCTACAGACAGTCCAGGAACTGAAAAGACACAGGTTTGATATCTGCGACAGCCAGCAAGTGTCATAATACAGCCACATTTTACTAGCAACACTAATAATTATGATCACTGTTACTTAAAAATGTGGAGCTGACATTGAGCAGAATTACACACAAAATGCATTTCATCCATCTCTTTATGTTCATATTTTCACTATTTGGATTCATGAATTCACTCAATGAACCACATCTTTAAATTTAGCAAGCAGATCGTATTTCAGTCACTCCACAGCCTCTCTACAGTATGTTGGCCTCACTGGAACCAGGCTGCAGAATCTTAAATGTAACAATTTGAGTAATAGCTTTTTTAAACCAGGGGTAGAACAAGACATAGATCACAGGGTTTAGACAGGAGTTAAAATAGAACAGATAGATCACATAAGCTATAGATGAAGAATTGAGCGCATTGTCAACTGCAAAAGAGACACAGTAATATGGGCAGAAACATATTAGAAACACAAACACAAGAACACCAAGAGTCCTGGCTGCTTTCAGCTCAGATTTCTTTGCCTTCGGAGTCACTGAACGCTGGAGTGCGACAGCTGTAATGTGAGAGCGCATGGCACGAGCCTGAGACACAGCCACAGCAAATACTCTCATATACAGAACTATGATGACAGTAATGGGAGCAATAAAGGTTACAACAAGGTCAACAGCTCCTGCAACATAGTCAATAACAATCACACACTCTCCGTAGCAGGAAATATACCTGTCTGGTTGAGTCAGGTTGTCTTTTAAAAAGAGACTACTGTAGAGAACAGAACAGAGCCAACACAGACAAACACAGACTTTGACTCTTGTCACAGTGATTCTTGTGGGGTAATGCAGAGGGGCACAAATAGCCACATATCGGTCGGCTGAGATGAGCACCATGTCTCCTACTGAGACAGAGGGAATGATGAAGGACACATAATTATACAGAGAACACACAAGGTCACCAAGAAACCAGCAGGATGTTTTTCGGAGGATTTCTCCCGGTATCAGCAGGAGGCCCACGAGAAAGTCTGAGACAGCCAGAGAGAGGAGGAGGATGTTGGTGGGTGTGTGGAGCTGCCTGGAGGGAAAGAGAAAAATATCATTACACATAGAATCATACAATTGTGGAAAATGGAAAAAGTAGTTAGCTAAAAGTACATTTTTCATATTCATAAATCTTAATAAGTGAAGGCTCTGCTGAGAAAGTGATGTCTGCCTGAAGTGGGAGACTGAGATGATGACAAGCAGGTTGAGAGCCACAGTGAGCAGAGAGATGGAGGACATAAGAGTGTGCAGAAATACAACTTCGGACCAAGGAAGTGTCGGCTTCCTGCAGGAGGTGTTGAGGAGTTGTGGAAAGCAGAGCTCTGCTCCGTCATCAACTTCCATCAGACAGTGAGAGGAGGAAAGGAGAAGCTGCAGCTCTGGCAGATTCTGACCAAAACTCTTTATCATACAAGTGATTTATCTCTTTCTGACATTCAGTTTGTCCCTCCTCTCCTCTCGCTCTCAGTCTCTGTTGGACACTGACGTTCCTCCTCTCTTGTTCTTCATATCACACCATCATCATCTTCACCACTTTCTCTCCAATCCTCCCTCTGTATCACTCTACTACACTACCTCTGTTATTTTCCACTCTTGCTTCTTTTCCTTTGTTAGACAACCTGCAATGGAAAATCATTCTGGTATCCATAATCTCATTATTTCTGTTACAACCCAAAAGCAAATATAACCATATTAACTGTTAAATCGAGAGCTTTCATATTCATACTGTCTTCATACTCCCTCTTCGTCACGACAGTCCAGTACATTGCCCATAACACAGATGATGTTGTGCCAAACCACCTATTGATCTCACAATCCATCTTACCCTCACTAGTGAACAAGATTGTGAGATACTTGAACTCCTTCACTTGAGGCAAAACTCATTCCCAGCCCAAAGGTGGCAATCCACCATTTTCCGGTATAGTACCATGGCCTCAGACTTGGAGGTGCTGACTTTTATCTCAGATGAAAACCACCCCAGTGTATGCTGAAGGTCAAAGGCCAATAAAGTCAGC
Source organism: Siniperca chuatsi (assembly GCF_020085105.1). NCBI lineage: Eukaryota > Metazoa > Chordata > Actinopteri > Centrarchiformes > Sinipercidae > Siniperca > Siniperca chuatsi. Next base: position 27,490,924 of record NC_058053.1, read on the forward strand.
AGAACCACGTCAAAATCAGAATCATTATCAAAAATACTTTATTGATCTCCGAGGGGAAACTCTTTCGTTACAGCTGCTCACTGTCACATCAATGCACACAGGAATAGAAGTACTAAGCAAATCAAAATATAATACACTATAATGCAGGTAAGATAAATTAAGTACATAGTGGATATAAGTATAAAAGCTAAAATAAGTTTAAGTACCAAAATGGATTTAGAGGTTGAGAAGTATATACGGTATAATACAATGTAAAAATATAAGTAGTAAGTAATAGTGCAATAATGAGTACTGTCAAGTTAAGTGTTGCAGATTAAACAGGTTATTAGATGGTAGATATTGCATAGCAGTAATAGAAGTATGAATACATATCAATAAATGGGGAATTTTAAACTGAAAATAGCGGATAGAGGATACTGAACAATTATTTCAAGTATTGCAGTGATGTTAATGATCCAATGTCTAGTTTAGTGATCGGCAGAGGAACAATCCTCACCAAACTAGACTCTCTCCACTCCTCTGATACAGCTTGACATTCTTTACAGGAAAATCACAAACAGAATTGGCAACAAGGGGGAGCCTTGGTGAAATCCAACACCCAATGTGAATGCAGCAAATTTTCAATCTCTTTGAGGCCCCTTTCTTGAGCTTGATGGCTTCCTTCACCATTAGTGTCCACCTGGCTTGCTACAACTCCAAGCAGCCGCCTTCAAAATGACACAATAGATGTCCCATGCCTCCCACGGGACATGGGAAATGCTCCTGCAGATTTCTGAGTTGAAGACCTCGCAAACAGCAGTCTCTACCAGGTAGTCCCAGTCCACCCTCACCATCCCACCATCTCATTAAACTCACTTACGAGGTGGTGATCAGTTGCCAGCTCTGTTCCTTTCTAAACTCAAGAGTCTAATGCTGCCTTCTAATGATCACTTCTAATGATAAGAAATTTGTTCTTCGGTCACCGCGAGGTAGGGCACAGCAGCCGGCGCAGAGCACTGGCTGATGCAAAGTACTTTGCATGAAGCTATTCACCATGTTTCTAGAGACCGTTTTGTGTACGATGCATTTGAGTTTATCTCAGAAGAAGGACCTGGCAATTGCCATTTCGACCAGACGGCGACTAAAAAAATAGCGATCAAGAAGAGTTTGGGTGCATGAAACGTTGTTGTTGTTTTTTATGCAAAAGGAGAATTCAACTTGGTCAGAGAGCTAAGGAGGTTCCAATCATACTTTAGGTTGAACAAGAACCTGTTTGATGTTCTCCTGGAAAAGATTAAACCTTTCATCTAAAAAATGGACATTGGATTCCGCCATCTGTCAAAGGTAGGCTAGTATTTGGGTAGTGTCCCACCTAAACTCTGTTTACCCACCTTTTTATTTGTGGAATTCAGTATCTACCTGTTCAAGATGATGAATGAATGAATTCATGAATGAATTGATTTCATTGACAATTAAAATACATAACGTTAGCTTACAACCACATAGAAGTCATTGTTTATTTACAGATTTATGGTTGAAATTCATTGTATAGATTCTAGTATCATATTGATGCAAGTTGGTAATTTGTAATTATTGGTGTCACTGTGATTATTGACCAAGGAGTTAATAGTTGGCCCAACATTTCTTTTACCACTGCATCAATGACAATATAGGCCTAATGTCAACATTTAGCATATCCACTAGGTATATATTCAAGAGCCCTTTGTTGTATTCTTTTAGGTGACGCCTAGCTCATTGCCTGAAAATAGGCAATTCTTGTTCAAAATAAAATGAGGTCCACTCCAGACTAAACATCTAGAGTGAAGCGAATGATCCCAAGCTGTGAAATGTAATGATACAAAATATGAATTAATCAGACTAATTTATTGTCTTTAAAAAGCAGACCAGAGCATATCTAAATATTCTTTGCATTTTAATTAACTTGTAGGCTATGTTGACACATTTCACATATCTAGCTCCTTGCATAGCTTATTACACAATCGTTCTATTCTAATGAACATTGTTTTATTGTTACATTTGTTTGAAATACCCTGCCCCCAGTCTAAACTCCTCTGACACTGTAAAATCAGACTGACAGCAACCCCCCCCCAACCCACACACCCCCCTTCATGCACACAATCACTGTATAATTTTTATTATGTGCATCTTGTATTATTTGTTAATAATTTCCCAATGTGCATGTGTGCGTGTGTGTGTGTGCTAGAGCACATGTTAGTGTTTTTTGGCCCAAAATGACATTTGGTTCTGTTTCCCACAAAACTCAGGAGATACACTGTAGACAGATAGGGGGGTGTAGATATGAAAGTGGGGTACTTCCTAACAAGTGTGTGTGTGTGTGTGTGTGTGTGTGTGTGTGTGATTGAAACAGAGGTTTCAATGTCCCCTCCCTTCACACTTCTAGCAATCATCCTCTTCTACTAGTAAGGAAATATTATTTTAAGTTACATTCACTCTTAATTATATTAAGTGCGAATGTTCCCATGGGTAAACAAGAGGTGGAGGGGTGGAGATCATAAAGTGAAAATATGTTCCAACATGTTAGTGAGTGATTGTGACATCCTTATAAGATCTGACTATATAAAAACAAAAAATTATCGAAAGCATCTGGAAGATCTCGCTTGCAATTCATGTATTTAAACAAGCGTTTTGAAAAACATTTACCTTATCTAGCAGTGAAATTTTCTCAAAAAGAGGAGCAGATGGTTGTTATCTGTTAGAATGTGAAATCTTTCTCAAAAAACCTCTTCTGCATCAGAATGTGATTATTTAAGGAGATATTGATATTGGCTGCTTAGACGTAGTAAGGCGCATCTGCTAACATGTTGAGCAACAAAGAGGAGGCAAACAATGGCAAACAATGCCAAGAGATTAGCCAGTATTGCTTTATGGGCTTCTGGTAACTCATGTGTCAAACATTTTGTGTTCAAAAATTTAGGCAGTCAAAATACAGAACTTTTACGTTCATCACGTCAAGATTTGACAATTACCTTGTGCTGGATTATTTTACCAAACAGGGTATCACCCTGACCATGCGCGGTGGTAGAGTCTTGTTAATATACGATACGATGTACAATCAGTGATGGCTCGATTCTTTCAGTTCTCCCAATGCGTTTGTCAAAGGCTCCTGCAGCATTAGATTTTATAGATTTTGAAGATGCCAAAACTGTTATTTCCCACACCTATTCAACGTTTAGTTCCACCGGCTCCTCTGCCAGTCTCTCCATCACCAACCTTCAGTCCTGCTGCCCCGTCGCCAGCTTCCTGCCATAACCCTGCATCCTGGGAGCGCAGTGTTCTAGTGGGGTAATAAGGTATCATGAGATCTTTACGGTATGATAGTGCCTGGCCATTAAGAGCTTTGTAGGTGAGGAAAAGGATTTTTAATTCTATTCTGGATTTTACAGGGAGCCTGTGCAGAGAAGCTAATATTGGAGAAATATGATCTCTTTTCCTAGTTCTTGTCAGTACACGTGCCGCAGCATTCTGGATCAACTGGAGAGTCTTAAGGGACTTGTTCAAGCAGCCTGATAATAAGAAATTGCAATAGTCCAACCTAGAAGTAACAAATGCATGCATTGATTTTTCAGCATCATTTTGAGACAGGATGTGCCTGATTTTTGCAATGTTATGTAGGTGAAAAAGGGCAGTCCTTGAAGTTTGTTTCATGTGGGAGTTAAAGGATAATTCCTGATCAAAGATAACTCCGAGGTTCCTTACGGTGCTGCTGGAGGCCAGGGCAATACCATCTAAAGTAACTATATCTTAACTATATCTTCACAATAACTTCAGTATTGTCTAAGTTTAACATCAGAAAATTGCAGGTCATCCAGGTCTTTATGTCCTTAAGGCATGCTTGAAGTTTAGTTAACTGGTTAGTTTCATCTGGCTTGATCGATAGATGTAATTGGGTATCATCGGCATAGCAATGAAAGTTTGAGTGTTTCTGAATAATATTGCCTAGAGGAAGCATATATAAGGTGAATAGAATCGGTCCAAGCACAGAACCTTGTGGAACTCCATGACTAACTTTGGCGTGCACGGAGGACTCATCGTTAACATGTACAAACTGAGATCGATCTGATAGATAGGATTTAAACCAGCTTAGTGCTGCTCCTTTAATGCCAATTACATGTTCCAGTCTCTGTAATAGGATGTGATGGTCAATGGTGTCGAACGCAGCACTAAGATCTAACAAGTACAGAGACAAATCCATTGTCTGATGCAATTAAAAGGTCATTTGTAATTTTCACCAGTGCCGTCTCTGTGCCATGATGCACTCTAAATCCTGACTGAAAATCCTCAAATAAACTATTGTTATTTAGAAAGTCACACAACTGATTGGCGACTGCTTTCTCAAGGATCTTAGAGAGAAAGGGAAGGTTAGATATAGGTCTATAGTTGGCTGAAACCCCTGGATCCAGAGTAGGCTTTTTAAGAGGAATTACAGCTACTTTAGAGGATTGTGATACGTAGCCTGTTAATAAAGACAGATTGATCATATCCAGTAAAGAGGTGCTAACTAAAGGTAAAACGTCTTTAAGCAGCCTAGTTGGAATAGGGTCTAAGAGACAGGTTGATGGCTGAGATGAATTAATCATCAAAGTTAGTTGAAGAAGGTCGATAGGAGCAAAGCAGTCATAATATATATCAGGCTTTACAGTTGTTTCTAAGGTTCCTGTGTTGAAGAAAAGTCGGTACCAGTTGAAGGTAGGACTTGATTTTTTTTCTCTAATAGTTAAAATTTTGTTTTTATTATTATCATGAAGTCATTACTACTGAGGGTTATAGGAATACATGATTCAGTGAGCTATGACTCTCTGTCAGCCTGGCTACAGTGCTGAAAAGAAACCTGGGGTTGCTTGTATTTTCCTCTATTAATGATGAGTAGTAAGCTGCTCTGGCATTACAGAGGGCCTTCCTGTATGTTTTAAGACTATCTTGCCAGACTAAACGAGATTCTTCCAGGTTGTAGGAAAGCCATTTTCTTTCATGTTTTCGTGATGTTTGCTTTAATTTGCGGGTTTGGGGGTTATACCATGGAGCTAACTTTCTTTGTTTTATTATCTTATTCTTTAGAGGAGCGATAGAATCGAGTATCGTTCGCAGTGACCCTGCAGCTCTATCAACTAGATATAACTAGACATAACATTGAATTAAATGCAGATGGATCGCTTCCTTGAACCTAGCCACAGCCATATCAGATAGACATCTAGAGTAAGACTTTTTGCCTAACGGTGTGTAGTCCAGTAATAGCAGTTCAAAAGTTACTAAGTAATGGTCCGATAAAGAAGGATCCTGTGGAAAGAATATTAAATGTTCAGTTTTAATGCCATATACCAGAATAACGTCGAGGGTGTGGTTAAAACAGTGAGCGGCTTCATGTACACTCTGACAAAAGCCAATCGAATCTAATAATGAGATAAACGCAGTACTAGGGCTATCATTATCAATGTCCACATGAATATTAAAATCACCTACAATAATTACTTTATCTGTTTTAAGGACTAAACTTGATAAAAATTCAGAATTAGTACCAGGAGCACGGGACACTATAACAAATAGAATTTGCTGTCGTGTTTTCCAGTTTGAGGTGTGAAAGACTAAGAACAAGGCTTTCGAATGAGTTATAATTTAGTTTAGGTTTAGGGTTGATTAATAGACTTGTGTCGTAGATGGCTGCAACTCCACCTCCTCGGCCTGTGCCTCGAGGAAAATTATATTAATATAATATTATAGTATTAATATGACTGGGTGGAGTGGATTCATTTAGGCTAACATATTCTTCATGACCCAGCGAGGGTCAGCCTTTTTGTTTAGGTTTTTATTTACAACTCCTCTTCTGATAACTTTTGGGTTTATTAATTGAAGTGTTTGGGGGGCAGACACCGTCACTAAGGAGTTTTGGGTGGGTAACAGACAAACAAGCAGATCGTATTTCAGTCACTCCACAGCCTCTCTACAGTATGTTGGCCTCACTGGAACCAGGCTGCAGAATCTTAAACGTAACAATTTGAGTAATAGCTTTTTTAAACCAGGGGTAGAACAAGACATAGATCACAGGGTTTAGACAGGAGTTAAAATAGCACAGATTGATTAAATAAGTTATAGATGAAGCATTGATCACACTGTCACCTGCTAAAGAGACACAGTAATATGGGCAGAAACATATTAGAAACACAAATACAAGAACACCAAGAGTCCTGGCTGCTTTCAGCTCAGATTTCTTTGCCTTCGGAGTCACTGAACACTGGAGTGCGACAGCTGTAATGTGAGAGCGCATGGCACGAGCCTGAGACACAGCCACAGCAAATACTCTCATATACAGAACTATGATGACAGTAATGGGAACAATAAAGGTTACAACAAGGTCAACGGCTCCTGCAACATAGTCAATGTTAATCACACACTCTCCATAGCAGGAATTATACCTGTCTGGTTGAGTCAGGTTGTCTTTTAAATAGAGATTGCTGTAGAAAACAGAACAGAGCCAACACAGACAAACACAGAGTTTAACTCTTGTCACAGTGACTCTTGTGGGGTAATGCAGAGGGTCACAAATAGCAACATATCGGTCGGCTGATATGAGCACCATGTCTCCTACTGAGGCAGAGGTAATGATGAACACTAAATACATATACAGAGAACACACAAGGTCACCAAGAAACCAGCAGGATGTTTTTTGGAGGACTTCTCCTGGTATCAGCAGGAGGCCCACGAGAAAGTCTGAGACAGCCAGAGAGAGGAGGAGGATGTTGGTGGGTGTGTGGAGCTGCCTGGAAGGAAAGAGAAAAATAACATTACACATAGAATCATACAATTGTGGAAAATGGGAAAAGTAGTTAGCTAAAAGTACATTTTTCATATTTATAAAACTTAATAAGTGAAGGCTCTGCTGAGAAATTGTTGTCTGCCTGAAGTGGGAGACTGAGATGATGACGAGCAGGTTGAGAGCCACAGTGAGCGGAGAGATGGAGGACAGAAAAGTGTGCAGAAATACAACTTCGGACCAAGGAAGTGTCGGCTTCCTGCAGGAGGTGTTGAGGAGTTGTGGAAAGCAGAGCTCTGCTCCGTCATCAACTTCCATCAGACAGTGAGAGGAGGAAAGGTGAAGCTGCAGCTCTGGCAGATTCTGACCAAAACTCTTTATCATACAAGTGATTTATCTCTTTCTGACATTCAGTTTGTCCCTCCTCTCCTCTCTCTCTCAGTCTCTGTTGGATACTGACGTTCCTCCTCTCTTGTTCTTTGTATCACACCATCATCATCTTCATCACATTCTCTCCAATCCTCCCTCTGTATCACTCTACTACACTACCTCTGTTATTTTCCACTCTTGTTTCTTTTCCTTTGTTAGACAACCTGCAATGGAAAATCATTCTGGTATCCATAATCTCATTATTTCTGTTACAACCCAAAAGCAAAAATAACCATATTAACTGTTAAATCGAGAGCTTTCATATTCATACTGTCTTCATACTCCCTCTTCGTCACGACAGTCCAGTACATTGCCCATAACACAGATGATGTTGTGCCAAACCACCTATTGATCTCACAATCCATCTTACCCTCACTAGTGAACAAGATTGTGAGATACTTGAACTCCTTCACTTGAGGCAAAACTCATTCCCAACCCAAAGGTGGCAATCCACCATTTTCCGGTATAGTACCATGGCCTAAGACTTGGAGGTGCCGACTCTCATCTCAGATGCAAACCACCCCAGTGTATGCTGAAGGTCAAAGGCCAATAAAGTCAGCAGAACCACATCAGAATCAGAATCATTATCAAAAAACTTTATTGATCTCCAAGGGGAAACTCTTTCGTTACAGCTGCTCACTGTCACATCAATGCACACAGGAATAGAAGTACTAAGCAAATCAAAATATAATACACTATAATGCAGGTAAGATAAATTAAGTACATAGTGGATATAAGTATAAAAGCTAAAATAAGTCTAAGTACCAAAATGGATTTAGAGGTTGATAAGTTTATACGGTATAATACAATGTAAAAATATAAGAAGTAAGTAATAGTGCAATAATGAGTACTGTCAAGTTAAGTGTTGCAGATTAAACAGATTATTAGACGGTAGATATTGCATAGCAGTAATAGAAGTATTAATACATATCAATAAATGGGGAATTTTAAACTGAAAATAGCGTATAGAGGATACTGAACAATTATTTCAAGTATTGCAGTGATGTTAATGATCCAATGTCCAGTTTAGTGATCGGCAGAGGAACAATCCACACCAAACTAGACTCTCTCCACTCTTCTGATACAGCTTGACATTCTTTACAGGAAAATCACAAACAGAATTGGCAACAAGGGGGAGCCTTGGTGGAATCCAACACCCAGAGTGAATGCAGCAAATTTTCAATCTCTTTGAGGCCCCTTTCTTGAGCTTGATGGCTTCCTTCACCATTAGTGTCCACCTGGCTTGCTACAGCTACAAGCAGCCGCCTTCAAAATGACACAATAGATGTCCCATGCCTCCCACGGGACATGGGAAATGCTCCTACAGATTTCCGAGTTGAAGACCTCGCAAACAGTGGTCTCTACCAGTTAGTCCCAGTCCACCCTCACCATCCCACCATCTCATTAAACTCACTTACTAGGTGGTGATCAGTTGCCAGCTCTGTTCCTTTCTAAACTCAAGAGTCTAATGCTGCCTTCTAATGATCACTTCTAATGATAAGAAATTTGTTCTTCGGTCACTGCGAGGTAGGGCACAGCAGCCGGCGCAGAGCACTTGCTGAGGCAAAGTACATTGCATGAAGCTATTCACCATGTTTCTAGAGACCGTTTTGTGTACGATGCATTTGAGTTTATCTCAGAAGACGGCCCTGGCAATTGCCATTTTGACCAGACGGCGACTAAAAAAATAGCGATCAAGAAGAGTTTGGGTGCATGAAACGTTGTCGTTGTTGCTATACAAAAGGAGAATTCAACTTGGTTAAGGAAGCTAAGGATCCATGACAAGGGGTTCCAATCATTCTTTAGGTTGAACAAGAACCTGTTTGATGTTCTCCTGTAAAAGATTAAACCTCTCATCTAAAAAATGGACATTGGAATCTGCCATCTGTCAAAGGTAGGCTAGTGTTTGGGTAGTGTCCCACCTAAACTTTGTTTACCCACCTTTTTATTTGTGGAACTGAGTATCTACCTGTTCAAGATGATGAATGAATGAATTCAGCCTAACTGATTTCTTTGACAACTAAAATACATAACATTAGCTTACAACCACACAGAAGTCATTGTTTAGTTACAGATTTATGGTTGAAATTCATTGTATATTTTATAGTATCATATTGATGCAAGTAATGGTAATTTGTAATATTGGTGTCACTGTGATTATTGACTAAGGAATTAATAGTTGTCCCAATATTTCTTTTACCACTGCATCAATGACAATATAGGCCTAATGTCAATATTTAGCATATGGACTAGGTATACATTCAGAGCCCTTTTGTTGTATTCTTTTAGGTGAAGCCTAGCTCATTGCCTGAAAACAGGCAATTCTTGTTCAAAATAAAATGAGGTCCACTCCAGACTAAACATCTAGATTGAAGCGGATGATCCCAAGCTGTGGAATGTAATGATACAAAATATGAATTAATCAGACTCATTTACTGTCTTTAAAAAGCAGACCAATCATTATTTTTTCTTTTATCTATTTACACTGCAATACTATTATTAGTGGTATGCATGGGTCCATGCCTTGAAAAGATGTTATACATTATGCTGTTTTGTTGTAGCTAAGCTGTCTAGGGAAGGGATAGGTTTGGGTGGGTGGGGAGGGTGTGTTGTTGTTATATTTGAAATAGAAGGAAGTAAAATGTATCTTTGATTGTTTTAATGTATGTTGTTTTACTCCTTCAATAAAAAAAAAAAAAAAAAAAAATAAAAAGCAGACCAGAGCATATCTTAATATTCTTTGCTTCTAATTAACTTGTAGGCTATGTTGACACATTTCACATATCTAGCTCCTTGCATAGCTTATTACACAATCTTTCTATTCTAATGAACATTGTTTTATTGTTACATTTGTTTGAAATACCCTGCCCCCAGTCTAAACTCCTCTGACACTGTGAAATCAGACTGACAGCATCCCTCCCCCATTCCCCACACACACACACCCCACCCCCTACATGCACACACTCACTTTATAATTTTTATTATGTGCATTTTTTATTATTTGTTAATAATTTCCCCATGTGCATGTGTGTGTGTGTGTGTGTGTGTGTGTGCTGGAGCACATGTTAGTGTTTTTTGGCCCCATTGACATTTTGTTCTGTTTCCCACAAAACAAAGGAGATACACTGTAGACAGATAGGGGGGTGTAGATATGAAAGTGGGGTACTTCCTAACAAGTGTGTGTGTGTGTGTGTGTGTGTGTGTGTGATGAAAAACAGAGGTTTCAATGTCCCCTCCCTTCACACTTCTAGCAATCCTCCTCTTCTAGTAAAGAAATATTATTTTGAAGTGCGAATGTTCCTATGGGTAAACAAGAGGTGGAGGGGTGGAGATCATAAAGTGAAAATATGTTCCAACATGTTAGTGAGTGATTGTGACAACCTTATAAGATCTGACTATATAAAAACAAAAAATTATCGAAAGCATCTGGAAGATCTCGCTTGCAATTCATGTATTTAAACAAGCGTTTTGAAAAACATTTACCTTATCTAGCAGTGAAATTTTCTCAAAAAGAGGAGCAGATGGTTTTTACCTGTTAGAATGTGAAATCTTTCTCAAAAAACCTCTTCTGCATCAGAATGTGATTATTTAAGGAGATATTGATATTGGCTGCTTAGACGTAGTAAGGCGCAACTGCTAACATGTTGAGCAACAAAGAGGAGGCAAACAATGCCAAACAATGCCAAGAAATTAGCCAGTATTGCGTTATGGGCTTCTGGTAACTCATGTGTCAAACGTTTTGTGTTAAAAAATTTTGTCAGCCAAAATACAGAACTTTTACGTTCATCACGTCAAGATTTGACAATTACCTTGTGCTGGATTATTTTACCAAACAGGGTATCACCCCGAAACTGACCATGCACTGTGGTAGAGTCTTGTTAATGTACGATACGATGTACAATCAGTGATGGCTCGATTCTTTCAGTTCTCCCAAAGCGTTTGTCAAAAGCTCCTGCAGCAATAGATTTTATAGATTTTGAAGATGCCAAAACCGTTATTTCCCACACATATTCAACATTTAGTTCCACCGGCTCCTCTGCCAGTCTCTCCATCACCGACCTTCAGTCCTGCTGGCCCGTCGCCAGCCTCCTGCCGTGATCTCCAGCAACGCCGCTGGCCTCCAGAAGGGTTTTGCTTTCGCCGCCAGCCTCCAGAAGGGTTCGCCTCCTGACATGATCTCCAGCCACACCACCAGCCCCTCGTGGCCTTCTGTTATTGCCACCGACACCCAGCCAGACCCCCAGTGGCCTTCTGTTACCCCCTCCACCCAACCAGCTCGATGTGAACTTTTTTTTTTTGGAATTGTTGAAAGGACATCTGGGAGCCGTCCTGGGATTTTCGTTGGACTTGTTTTTTGTAGGGACATCTGGAAGCCTTCCCTTAAGGGGCGGGGGGTACTGTTGGATTACTGTAATTCTTTGCAGGCAAAATCCCTCTGGAGGTCAAACAGGATACTGGTCACACAGACGGAAACCCTCTGGAGGCCGGTGGCGTGGCTGGAGATGAAGACCAGGGTGTAACAACTGGAGACCTGAGCCGGAGGCCCGGCAACTAGAGATCTGAGCAGGAGGCCGGCGACAAGACAGCAGAACTGTAGACCAGCGACAGAACATCAGGACTGGGGGCCAGCAACAGGGTTGCAGAACTGAGAGGTGGTGGTGCCAGGGAAACAGGAGAGTCCTATTGAACTGTTCGACAACAATTCAATTTTATTTATATAGCGCGAATTTATAACAGAAGTTATCTCATTGCACTTTTCCTACAGAGCAGGTCTAGACCTTGCTCTTTATAATATTATTTACAGAGACCCACCATCAGCAAGCATTTTGTGACAGTGGAGTCAGAGTCAGAAACCTTCAGCAGCCAACCCACCCATGTGTTGGGTTTTGAGAGAGAAAGAGAGAGAGAGAGGTTTGTAGAAAGAGAGAGAGAGAGAGAGAGAGAGAGAGAGAAGGAGAGGGAGATGTTTAGAGAGAGAGAGGTTTTGGGGGTGGGGGTGAGGGTAGAGGGAGGCACAATGCAAATACCACCTAGAATTTTTTAAATAGTTGAAATGTAATTGTAGCTTTAATATCAATAAATTAATAATAATAGGAATGACAGCTATAGGAAAAATAATGTTAGTATTAGTAACAGAGCCAATAACAACAACTGTAGTAGCAGTTGTCGAGCAGGAACACGGGGGCAGAAGGTGGCCCACAACCACAGATCCAGTCTCTGCAGCTCCGGAGGCAGAAATACCTGCTGAAAGCGACAGAAGGAGAGAGGAGAGAAACGAGAAAGCACAGAACTACAGGAGAGAGAAGATGCCGAGTTAGTAACATGCAGTAATGGGATAAAAATGCATACAAATGGAGAGGGAGAGAAGGAGAGAGGACAGAGGTGCATCATGGGAAGTCTCCTGGCAGTCTAGGCCTATAGCAGCATAACTAAGGGATGGGTCAGGGTTAACCCAAGCCAGCCCTAACTATAAGCTTTAAAAAAGAAAAAAGTCTTAGGCTTCCTCTTAAATGTGGAAATGGTGTCTGCCTCCCGAACGCAAACTGGGACCTGATTCCACAGGAGAGGAGCTTGATAACTGAAGGCTCTGGCTCCCATTCTATTTTTGGAGACTCTAGGAACCACAAGTAACCCTGCATCCTGGGAGCACAGTGTTCTAGTGGGGTAATAAGGTATTATGAGATCTTTAAGATATGATGGTGCCAGACCATTAAGAGCTTTGTAGGTGAGGAGAAGGATTTTAAATTCTATTCTGGATTTTACAGGGAGCCAGTGCAGAGAAGTTAATATTGGAGAAATATGATCTCTTTTCCTAGTTCTTGTCAGTACACGTGCCGCAGCATTCTGGATCAACTGGAGAGTCTTAAGATAATTAATTGGGCAGCCTGATAATAAGGAACTGCAATAGTCCAACCTAGAAGTAACAAATGCATGCATTGATTTTTCAGCATCATTTTGAGACAGGATGTGCCTGATTTTTGCAATGTTACGTAGGTGAAAAGAGGCAGTCCTTGACGTTTGTTTCATGTGGGAGTTAAAGGATAAATCCTGATCAAAGATAACTCCGAGGTTCCTAACGGTGCTACTGGAGGCAAGGGCAATGCCAACTAAAGTAACTATATCTTGACTATATCTTTAGATAATGTGTCTCGTAGGTGTTTGGGTACAATAACTTCAGTTTTGTCTAAGTTTAACATCAGAAAATTGCAGGTCATCCAGCTCTTTATGTCCTTAAGGCATGCTTGAAGTTTAGTGTTGAAACTGGTTAGTTTCATCTGGTTTGATTGACAGAAATAATTGGGTATCATCTGCAAAACAATGAAAGTTTATTGAGTGTTTCCTAATAATATTGCCTAGAGGAAGCATATATAAGGTGAATAGAATCGGTCCAAGCACAGAATCTTGTGGAACTCCGTGACTAACTTTGGCGGCACGGAGGACTCACCGTTAACATGTACAAACTGAGATCGATCTGATAGACAGGATTTAAACCAGCTTAGTGCGGCTCCTTTAATGCCAATTACATGTTCCAGTCTCTGTAATAGGATGTGATGGTCAATGGTGTCGAACGCAGTAGTAAGATCTAACAAGTACAGAGACAAATCCATTGTCTGATGCAATTAAAAGGTCATTTGTAATTTTCACCAGTGCTGTCTCTGTGCCATGTGTTGTAGTTTTGGTGTTGTCACTTCCTGGTTTATTTTGGTAGTATTCTTCTTCCCTTGTGTGTCTTGTGTTTTTACTTCCTGTCTGTGTTTTCCCTCCAGTTTTGATTGTTGGTCCTCCCTTGATTGTTTGCACCTGTGTCTCGTTGTCTCACCTCCCCTAGGGTATTTAGTCTTGGTCTTTTCTTTGTTCTGGGTCGGATCATTGTTGTACACATGGTGTTGTTCCTTGCCGAGCCCTTGTCTGTGAGTTGTGTTGGACCTTTGTTCTCCCGTGAACCTTGTTTGGATTTTGGATTTTTGGATTTTGGCTTTTGTCTGCTCATTACCTGTCTGCTCACCTCTGCCTGTTCTTGCCTGCATTCCACCCAACAATAAACACGGTAGTCATCCGGCTACTTCACCCTGGGACCGCTTCCTTGTCATCTGCTTTTGGGTCCACATACCTCCATATAGCACCCCCGCCTTACGACACCATGATGCACTCTAAATCCTGACTGAAAATCCTCAAATAAACTATTGTTATTTAGAAAGTCACACAACTGATTGGCGACTGCTTTCTCTAGGATATAGGTCTATAGATGACTAAAACCCTGGATCAAGAGTGGGCTTTTCAAGAAGCAGTTTAATTACAGCTACTTTAAAGTATTGTGGTACATAGCCTGTTAATAAAGACAGATTGATCATATGCAGTAAAGAGGTGCTAACAAAGGGTAAAACGTCTTTAAGCAGATTAGTTGGAATAGGGTCTAAGAGACAGGTTGATGACTTAGATGAATTAATCGTCGAAGTTAGTTGAAGAAGGTCAATAGGAGCAAAGCAGTCAAAATATATATCAGGTTTTACAGTTGTTTCTAAGGTTCCTGTATTTGAAGATAAGTCAGTACTGGTTGAAGGCAGGACTTGATGAACTTTTTCTCTAATAGTTACAATTTTATTATTGAAGAAACTCATGAAGTCGTTAATACTGAGGGTTATAGGAATATATGGTTCAATAGAGCTATGACTCTCTGTCAGCCTGGCTACAGTGCTGAAAAGAAACCTGGGGTTGTTTTTATTTTCCTCTATTAATGATGAGTAGTAAGCTGCTCTGGCATTACGGAGGGCCTTCCTGTATGTTTTAAGACTATCTTGCCAGACTAACCGAGATTCTTCCAGTTTGTTGGAACGGCATTTCTGTTCAGGTTTTCGTGATATTTGCTTTAAATTGCGGGTTTGGGGGTTATACCATGGAGCTAACCGTCTTTGTTTTATTATCTTATTCTTTAGAGGAGCGATAGAATCGAGTGTTGTTCGCAGTGAGCCTGCAGCTCTATCAACTAGCTGCGATTTGCATAGGAGTCCTCTGTTATATAGAGACATAGCATTGGATTAAATGCAGATGGGATCGCTTTCTTGAATCTAGCCACAGCAATATCAGATAGACATCTAGAGTAAAAGTTGTTGCCTAATGGCGTGTAGTCCAGTAATAGCAGTTCAAAAGTTACTAAGTAATGGTCCGATAAAGAAGGATTCTTTGGAAATAATATTAAATGCTCAATTTTAATGCCATATCCCAGAACAAGGTCGAGGCTGTGGTTAAAACAGGGAGTGGCTTCATGTACACTCTGACAAAAGCCAATAGAATCTAACAATGAGATAAACACAGTACTAAGGCTATCATTATCAATGTCCACATGAATATTAAAATCACCTACAATAATTACTTTATCTGTTTTAAGGACTAAACATGATAAAAACTCTGAGAATTCAGATAAAAATTCAGAATAACGACCAGGAGCGCGGTACACCACAAGAACTTGTTAGAAACGTGAACAGGTTGGTGGTGAACCGTGGGCTTCTGTTTATGGCTATGCTTCCTTCGGACAGTCACCCAGCCTCCCTGCCGTCTCCCGGCTGCTCAGGAGCTGACAGGAGACAGCTAACAGGAGCTACCTCTTGTTGGTCTGCACCAGCTACTGGGGGCTGGCTAACTACAGCAGCTTATGATCGAGTTCTCATGGTGCTGAACCGCGTTTCCAATTTACTAAGCAGAGGCCTTAGTCTCATTTGATGTGGTGAAGTGAATGATTCTATTATTTTTGATTAATGCTTCAAACTCTTTGTTTAAGAATTCCTATCCATGGTCTGTTTGTAATTTATGGGGTATTCTACCTTCATCTAAAACATCTTTAAAGGCCGCTGAGACACATCTACCACTTTTATTTTTCAAACACCGTACCCCACTAGATCTAGCTGGAACTGCCAATCTATTGTATTGTAAATGGGAGAGATTGGAGATATTCGAGGTGCTCATGTCGTCCTGGTCAGGGCAATGGGGGGCATAAAAACGTTTCTTTTGAGAACTTCATTCTTCTTATACCATCTGAATAATGTATCGATACGTGAGAAAACATCAAGGGCTCTCCCCACATCACTCCACTGGACTATAAAACCAGTGGTAAACCATGTCTCTCATACTTTAGATGTAATGGGGTAGAGTTTATCCTCGTCACGGGTGCCCCACCGCGCCTTTTGAATAATAGAGTTATCCATGTATAGTCTGAAAAAGATGTAAGATTCAGGGTTGTAGACCTCAAGGTCTGTTTCTACACAGTAGGTCTCTCCAGACACAGATCCATCCCATTATGCTGTGTACACAACTTTCGAGATACTTAGCTCTTTTTAAATTTTGTTTCTGAAATGACCCCAGTCTCTGGTGAAAAAACAAAAAACAAATGTGGGGTGTAGTTCCATGAAGAAACATTTCATCACAGAGATGTTACAGAGGCATGTGGGGAGCAGAGGCTGTGAGATATGTTTTCCGATAACATTCTGAGACCAAGCTTGATGGGATGAATACCATCTCTCTTTAAAAAGGTTTCTCTGCTCCCAGAAGAGGTTAAAATTGTCACTAAAAACTAAGTTGTGAATTTTACTCACAGAGGACAACAACAATAACAAATGTCAGTCCTCAAAGGGGCAATATAGAGCTCTTCAGAGCGTTTCCATGACTACAGTAGTAAATAAACATGTCTGTGGAGGGATGTGTACTGCTGTACTTATTCACTGTACGGTGCTGGGTGAAGAAATCCACCTCCCCTTTTCTGCTGTTTGGATGGTATTCAGTTGAGGTGTCTGGTCTAAGTCCAGCACGTAATTGAAAATGGAGGGGTGCCCCTTGTTTCAATCTACAGAACATGACTAAATAAGGATATGAGGAGGGGGTATATTTAGACCTGTAATGACTGTATGAGGATAAAGAAGAGGGTCTTAAGATCAGGATAAATAGACTATATAAGTGTGCATTGTACCCTAGTATAGTCTGAAGAGACTGTATTCCATATATTGTTCTGCTTAACAATAAAGTCTTGAGTTGGACTCAAGCGGGTTCAGTGTTCTTCGTCTTTATAATCATCACAACTGAAAAAACACCATTCATGTGTGTAAAGTCATATTTGACTTTCTATATTCTATACAGGATATTATATATCAATTTTTTTAATTTAGTGAATAACATCAAAATAATTTAAAATTGCAACCCACCAGACTCTGTGATTGTATCATATGTCTTGTTATTTTTCAAAAACATAAAACTTTCTATGTTCTATATTGTGTTTATTCTTATGAGAACTTTAATACAATCCATTTTCTTTTGTTTTGTTTCATAATGCTTATTGAATTCAATTAATTTCAGTTTAATAACCACACAGTCAACCTTGTGGAATTTGATACCTATAAAGCATATGAAAATCTGGATACAACAGCCACAATATAAATAACAGTAGAAGTGCTGTTGTGTTGCACTTCTTACTATTACAAAGTAAAAGGTTTCCGGAGAGAAAAGACTTAATTATGAATTAATATGTGCATCATTTTTATATGTTGATATATGTCATGTTGATATTGCCAAGAAACAGTACATGGTGTTTATGATAAAATGACAACAGCAACAGAATAAAGAATACACACAACAGTAGAAAACTACACCCTTGTGTCTAATCATAAGCTGAATGTGTGAGACAGGACTTCCCATGAGAGCTACAGACAGTCCAGGAACTGAAAAGACACATGTTTGATATCTGCGACAGTCAGCAAGTGTCATAATACAGCCACGTTTTACTAGCAACACTAATAATTATGATCACTGTTACTTAAAAATGTGGAGCTGACATTGAGCAGAATTATACACAAAATGCATTTCATCCATCTCTTTATGTGCATCTTTTCACTATTTGGATTTATGAATTCACTCACTGAACCAAATGTTTAAATTGCAGATCGTATTTCAGTCACTCCACAGCCTCTCTACAGTATGTTGGCCTCACTGGAACCAGGCTGCAGAATCTTAAACGTAACAATTTGAGTAATAGCTTTTTTAAACCAGGGGTAGAACAAGGCATAGATCACAGGGTTTAGACAGGAGTTAAAATAGGGCAGATAGATCACATAAGGTATAAATGAAGCACTGTCACCTGCAAGAGAGACACAGTAATATGAGCAGAAACATATTAGAAACACAAATACAAGAACACCAAGAGTCCTGGCTGCTTTCAGCTCAGATTTCTTTGCCTTCGGAGTCACTGAACGCTGGAGTCTGACAGCTGTAATGTGAGAGCGCATGGCACGAGCCTGAGACACAGCCACAGCAAATACTCTCATATACAGAACTATGATGACAGTAATGGGAACAATAAAGGTTACAACAAGGTCAACAGCTCCTGCAACATAGTCAATGTTAATCACACACTCTCCATAGCAGGAATTATACCTGTCTGGTTGAGTCAGGTTGTCTTTTAAATAGAGACTGCTGTAGAAAACAGAACAGAGCCAACACAGACAAACACAGAGTTTGACTCTTGTCATAGTGACTCTTGTGGGGTAATGCAGAGGGTCACAAATAGCCACATATCGGTCAGCTGAGATGAGCACCATGTCTCCTACTGAGACAGAGACAGTGATGAACACTAAATACTTACACAGAGAACATACGAGGTCACCAAGAAACCAGCAGGATGTTTTTCGGAGGATTTCTCCCGGCATCAGCAGGAGGCCCACGAGAAAGTCTGAGACAGCCAGAGAGAGGAGGAGGATGTTGGTGGGTGTGTGGAGCTGCCTGGAGGGAAAGAGAAAAATATCATTTCACATAGAATCATACAATTGTGGAAAATGGAAAAAGTAGCTAGCTAAAAGTACATTTTTCATATTCATAAAACTTAATAAGTGAAGGCTCTGCTGAGAAATTGATGTCTGCCTGAAGTGGGAGACTGAGATGATGACAAGCAGGTTGAGAGCCACAATGAGCAGAGAGATGGAGGACAGAAGAGTGTGCAGAAATACAACTTCGGACCAAGGAAGTGTCGGCTTCCTGCAGGAGGTGTTGAGGAGTTGTGGAAAGCAGAGCTCTGCTCCGTCACCAACCTCCATCAGACAGTGAGAGGAGGAAAGGTGAAGCTGCAGCTCTGGCAGATTCTGACCAAAACTCTTTATCATACAAGTGATTTATCTCTTTCTGACATTCAGTTTGTCCCTCCTCTCCTCTCGCTCTCAGTCTCTGTTGGATACTGACGTTCCTCCTCTCTTGTTCTTCGTATCACACCATCATCATCTTCATCACTTTCTCTCCAATCCTCCCTATCGCTCTCCCTCTGCTATGCTCCACTCTTGTTTCTTTTCCTTTGTTAGACAACCTGCAGAGGAAAGTCATTCTTGTATCCATAATCTCATTATTTCTGTCACAACCCAAAAGCCAATATGACCATATTAACTGTTAAATCGAGAGCTTTCATATTCATACTGTCTTCATACTCCCTCTTCGTCACGACAGTCCAGTACAATGCCCATAACACAGATGATGTTTCGCCAAACCACCTATTGATCTCACAATCCATCACTTGAGGCAAAAACTCATTCCCAGCCCAAAGGTGGCAATCCACCATTTTCAGATGGAGTACCAAACCTCAGACTTGGAGGTGCTGACTCTTATCTCAGATGCAAACCACCCCAGTGCACACAGAAATAAAAGTACTAAGCAAATCAAAATATAATACATTATAATACAGGTAAGATAAATTAAGTACAATGTTGATATAAAGTATAAAAGCTAAAATAAGTGTAATTAGTGGATTTAGAGGTTGATGAGTATGTACGGTATAATAAATTGTAATAATATAAGTAGTAAGTAATAGTGCAATAATGTATACTGTCAAGTTAAATGTAGCAGATTAACCAGATTATTAATTCAATTCAATTTTCTTTATATAAATTCATAACAGAAGTCATCTCATGCAACCGCAAGGGGGCACATAAATGCAGACGGTTGTGTCAGGAAGGGCATCCGACGTAAAACACACGCCAAATTAAAAATGCAAATCGTGACAATGACTTGGGTTAACAACGACCGCCACCGGTGCTGTTGACCTGCAGGGTACCGGTGGAAATTGGACTACTGTTGGTCAAAGACGAAGAAGGAGAGGAGGAAGGTGTGTTCGTAGGCAGAGAGAGAAGAGGAAAGCTAAGAATGTAGGACTGACAGTAGGGACTTTGAATGTTGGGACTATGACAGGGAAGGCTAGAGAGTTGATTGACATGATGCAGAGAAGGAAGGTGGACATACTGTGTGTCTAGGAGACCAGGTGGAAAGGTAGCAAGGCTAGAAGCTTAGGGGCAGGGTTCAAGTTGTTCTGCCATGGGTCAGATAGGAGAATGGAGTAGGAGTTGTCGTTTTTATTTTATTTTTATATTTTAATTAAATTTTTTTTAGTGCGCATGCGCCAGCCCGCATGCTGCCTGTTGCCGTGGCTCCGTCTCGTCGTTTTATTTTTTCCAACTTTTAACTTTCCTTTTTCTTCCAAACTTGAGTAACTTGTGTGTAAGTGTAATTTAAACTACGCTCTTTACGAAAATTAGGCTAGAAAGTGTTTTTGTACTTTTTTTCGCCGTGGAACTTCTTCTCCTGCTACTCGGTCAGGGCACCGCTGCAGATCAGCTGTTTGACATTGTTTACACCAGGGAACAGCTGATCGCGCTGAAGCCGAGCAGCATGGCGCCCAGGACTACCAATGTCCCCACTGAGATCTGGAGGAGGACACACCGAGGATGCAGAGGTGGAACGAAGCGGCGAGGTAAGAGAGAGGGGTGCAGACAAAAGAGACTTAAGAACAAGAGATTTAAGCCGTGTCTGCCTTCTCTCGTCATGGGCAACGTGAGATCGCTGGCGATTAAAATGGATGAGCTAACAGCGTTAGCCCGGAGTCAGACGGAGTTTCATGAGTGTAGTTTGATGTGCTTCTCAGAGACATGGCTACACCAGGATATCCCGGACCATAACGTTTCCATCGATGGCTTTCAGACTGTTCGGGCCGACAGGGATCACACAGGGAGCAGTAAGCGGAAAGGCGGCGGGCTTGCTGTTCTAGTTAACAACAGATGGTGTAACCCTGGTCATGTTACTATCAAGCAGAGTATCTGTAGCCCGGACATTGAACTGTTAGCTGTGGGACTCCAGCCATATTATCTGCCACATGAATTCTCACATGCCATTGTTGTGGCTGTTTACATCCCCCCCTCTGCTAACCCGGCATCGGCGTGCGACGCCATTCACACCGCCATAGCACATCTCCAGACTCAACACCCGAGTGCACTCATTTTAATCTCGGGTGACTTCAACCATGTCAGTATTTCAACAACACTGACTAATTTCACCCAGTATGTGAGCTGTCCTACTAGAGAGGAGAGGACACTGGACCTGCTGTATGCTAACGTTAAGGATGCATACAGCTCTTCCCCCCTCCCCCCTCTGGGTAGGTCAGATCACAACCTGGTTTACCTTAAACCCTGCTATGTGCCTCTGGTTAAAAGGCAGCCTGCGACCACAAGGACAGTGAGGAGATGGTCAGGGGAGGCCTATGAGACACTGCAGGAATGCTTTGAGGTGACAAACTGGGATGATTGACGGGCTCACTGAGTGCGTCACTGGCTACATTAACTTCTGTGTGGACTGCAATGTCACAACCAAGATGGTCCATTGTTACCCAAATAACAAACCGTGGGTAACAAAGGACATCAAGGACATTCTGAATGCCAAGAGGAGGGCCTTTACTTTTACTAACAGGGAGGAGGTGAGGGCTATCCAGGCTGACCTGAAGGTGAAAATCAGGGAAGCCAAGGAGAAGTACAGGAGGAAGCTGGAGCGGAAAATCCAGCAGAACAACATGAGGGAGGTCTGGAGCGGCATGAAGACCATCACTGGCTTCAGACCGACTGGCAGCAGAGGAGTTGAAGGCAGCTTGGACAGGGCCAACGAACTTAATCTGTTCTTTAACAGATTCGACACACCGGCTCCGGCTCATCCCCCCTCTAACTCAGCTGCTGTCGGCCCTCAAGCTCCTCTGAGTACTCTGCTCCCCCTCCCCATCAGGCTAACGGCCTCTCCAGACCAACGACCCCCTCCCCACCTGTAACTTCTGCTGTGTGCCTGACTGCTGACCAAGTGAGAGGACAGCTGATGACGCTCCACTCAAACAAGGCTGCAGGCCCCGATGGAGTTAGCCCCGGGGTGCTAAAAGCCTGTGCCCTCCAGCTATGTGGAGTCCTTCAGCATGTCTTCAACCTGAGCCTGAGTCTCCAAAGGGTCCCTGTTCTGTGGAAGACATCTTGCCTCGTTCCTGTGCTGAAGACGCCGTGTCCCAGTGGCTCCAAGGACTACAGACCGGTGGCACTGACCTCCCACATAATGAAGACCCTGGAGAGACTAGTGCTGGAACAGCTGCGGCCCATGGTCAGACCCCTCCTGGACCCCCTTCAGTTCGCCTACCAGCCCCGGCTGGGAGTTAAGGATGCCATCATCTTCCTGCTGATCAACATCCACACCCACCTGGACAGGCCGGCAAGCACGGTGAGGATCATGTTTTTTGACTTCTCCAGTGCTTTCAACACCATCCGGCCTGCCCTGCTGGGTGAGAAGCTGGCAGCGATGCAGGTGGATGCCTCCCTTGTGTCCTGGATTGTGGACTACCTGACTGGCAGACCACAGCACGTGCGCCTGCAGCACTGTGTGTCGGACAGCATGGTCAGCAACACTGGGGCCCCTCGGGACTGTCCTCTCTCCCTTCCTCTTCACCATCTACACCACAGACTTCAGCTACCACACAGAGTCCTACCACCTTCAGAAGTTTTCTGATGACTCTGCTGTGGTGGGATGTATCAGCGGTGGTGATGAGGACGGAGTACAGGGCTGTGGTGGGTAACTTTGTCTCATGGTGTGAGCAGAACCATCTGCAGCTCAATGCTCAATGCAAAGTCAAAGGAGCTGGTTGTGGATCTACGGAGGGCCAAGACACCAGCGACCCCGGTTTCCATCCAGGGGGTCAGTGTGGACATTGTGGAGGACTACAAGTACCTGGGAGTACACTTGGATAACAAACTGGACTGGACCAAGAACACTCAAGCTGTTTACAGGAAGGGCCAGAGCCGCCTCTATTTTCTGAGGAGGCTGAGGTCCTTCAACATCTGCCGGACAATGCTGAGGATGTTTTATGAGTCTGTGGTGGCCAGTGCTGTCCTGTATGCTGCTGCACGCTGGGACAGCAGGTTAAGGGTAGCAGGTTGAGGGCAGCAGGCTGAGGGTAGCGGACGCCAACAGACTCAACAAACTGATCCGTAAGGCCGGTGACATTGTGGGGGTGGAGCTGGACTCTCTGGCGTTGGTGTCAGAGAGGAATATGCTGGCCAAACTACATGCCATCTTGGACGGTGTCTCCCACCCGCTCCATGACGCGCTGGTCAAACAAAGGAGCACCTTCAGCGGAAGACTCATCCCACCAAAAAGCACCACAGAGCGCCTCAGGAAGTCATTCCTGCCTGTGGCCATCAAACTATTTAACTCCTCCCTCTAAGGGTTAGTCTGTATGACCCTAGGTCACTAAACTGGACATTGATCATTACATCTCCGCCATACTTGAACAATTGTGCAATATTCAGTTTATTACTCCTGTGCAATATTAGTTTTTCCTATTTTAGTTTTTCCTATTTATTGATATTGATATTATTCATACCTCCATTACTGCTGTGCAATATCTTAATAATCTCAATAAGATACACTTAACTCGACAGTACATGCACCACTACTTATTACTTATATTATTATGTTCTATTATTATACTGTATTATCATCATCAACCGGTAAACCCACTTGGTATTTCACACTTATTTTATTTTATACTAATACCCACCTGGTACTGGTGTATTCTGAGTGTATTGTATTATATTTTTTGCTAGTACTTTCTCCTGTGTGCACTGACGTAAAGACGAGCTGCTGTAACAAAGAGTTTCCCTTCGGGGATCAATAAAGTATTTCTGATTTCTGAAAGGAAAAGAAACAAGAGTGGAAAATAACACAGGTAGTGTAGGAGAGTGATACAGGTTGTCTAACAAAGGAAAAGAAACAAGAGTGGAGAATAGCAGAGGGAGAGTGATAAGGAGGATTGGAGAGAAAGTGATGAAGATGATGATGGTGTGATATGAAGAACAAGAGAGGAGGAACATCAGTATCCAACAGAGACTGAGAGCGAGAGGAGAGGAGGGACAAACTGAATGTCAGAAAGAGATAAATCACTTGTATGATAAAGAGTTTTGGTCAGAATCTGCCAGAGCTGCAGCTTCTCCTTTCCTCCTCTCACTGTCTGATGGAGGTTGGTGACGGAGCGGAGCTCTGCTTTCCACAACTCCTCAACACCTCCTGCAGGAAGCCGACACTTCCTTGGTCCGAAGTTGTATTTCTGCACACTCTTCTGTCCTCCATCTCTCCGCTCACTGTGGCTCTCAACCTGCTTGTCATCATCTCAGTATCCCACTTCAGGCAGACATCAATTTCTCAGCAGAGCCTTCACTTATTAAGTTTTAGAAATGTGAAAAATGTACTTTTAGCTAGCTACTTTTCCCTTTTTCCACAATTCCACTGTTGCCGGGAGAAATCCTCCGAAAAACATCCTGCTGGTTTCCTGGTGACCTCGTGTGTTCCCTGTATAAGTATTTAGGGTGCATCATTACTTCTGTCTCAGTAGGAGACATGGTGCTCATATCAGCAGACCGATATGTTGCTATTTGTGACCCTCTGCATTACCCCACAAGAATCACTGTGACAAGAGTCAAACTCTGTGTTTGTCTGTGTTGGCTCTTTTCTGTTCTCTACAGCAATCTCTATTTAAAAGATGGCCTGACTCAACCAGACAGGTATATTTCCTGCTATGGAGAGTGTGTGATTAACACTGACTATGTTGCAGGAG
This sequence comes from Siniperca chuatsi, assembly GCF_020085105.1. Classification (NCBI taxonomy): domain Eukaryota; kingdom Metazoa; phylum Chordata; class Actinopteri; order Centrarchiformes; family Sinipercidae; genus Siniperca; species Siniperca chuatsi. The sequence goes on from NC_058053.1 coordinate 27,516,048, forward strand.
CTGTTGACCTTGTTGTAACCTCTATTGCTCCCATTACTGTCATCATAGTTCTGTATATGAGAATTTTTACTGTGGCTGTGTCTCAGGCTCGTGCCATGCGCTCTCACATTACAGCTGTCAGACTCCAGCGTTCAGTGACTCCGAAGGCAAAGAAATCTGAGCTGAAGGCAGCCAGGACTCTTGGTGTTCTTGTATTTGTGTTTCTAATATGTTTCTGCCCATATTACTGTGTCTCTTTTGCAGGTGACAATGTGCTCAGTGCTTCATCTATAGCTTATGTGATCTATCTGCCTTATTTTAACTCCTGTCTAAACCCTGTGATCTATGCATTGTTCTACCCCTGGTTTAAAAAAGCTATTACTCAAATTGTTACGTTTAAGATTCTGCAGCCTGGTTCCAGTGAGGCCAACATACTGTAGGGAGGCTGTGAAGTGACTGAAATACGATCTGCTTGTTAAATTTAAACATGTGGTTCAGTGAGTGAATTCATAAATCCAAATAATGAAAAGATGCACATAAAGAGATGGATGAAATGCATTTTGTGTGTAATTCTGCTCAATGTCAGCTCCACAAAACTTGAATGTTTTCATTTTTTAAATAATGGTGATCATAATTATTAGTGTTGCTAGTAACATGTGGCTGTATTATGACACTTATGGCTCAGCACTTCTACTGTTATTTATATTGTGGCTGTAGTATCCAGACTCTCACGTGCTTTATAGTTATCAAATTCCACAAGGTTGACTGTGTGGTTATTAAACTGAAATTAATTGAATTCAATAAGCATTATGAAACAAAACAAAGGGAAATGGGTTGTAGTAAAATTCCTATAAGAATGAACACAATATACATACATAGAAAGTTTTATATTTTTGAAAAATAAGACACATGATACAATCAAAGAGTATGGTGGGTTGTAATTTAAAATTACTTTGATGTTATTCATGAAATTTAAAAAAGAGATATATAATATCCTATAGAGAAAGTCAAATAAGACTTTATTCACATGAATGGTGTTTTTTCAGTAGTTATGATTATAAAGACAAACAACACTGAACCCGCTTGAGTCCAACTCAAGACTTTATTGTTAAGCAGAACAATATATGGAATTCAGTCTCTTCAAACTATACTAGGGTACAATGCACACTTAGATAAGCTATTTATCCTGATCTTAAGACCCTCTCCTTTTATCCTCATACAGTCATTACAGGTCTAAATATACCCCCTCCTCATATCCTTATTTAGTCATGTTCTGTAGATCGAAACAAGGGGCACCCCCCTCCATTTTCAATTACGTGCTGGACTTAAACCAGACACCTTAACTGATTACCATCCAAACAGCAGAAAAGGGGAGGTGGATTTCTTCACCCAGCACCGTACAGTGAATAAGTACAGCAGTACACATCCCTCCACAGACATGTTTATTTACTACTGTAGTCATGGAAACACTCTGAATAGCTCTATATTGCCCCTTTAAGGACTGACATTTGTTATTGTTGTTGTCCTCTGTGAGTAAAATTCATAACTTAATTTTTAGTGACAATTTTAACCTCTTCTGGGAGCAGAGAAACTTTTTTAAAGAGAGATGGTATTCATCCCAACACGCTTGGTCCCAGAATGTTATCGGAAAACATATCTCACAGCCTCTGCTCCCCACATGCCTCTGTAACATCTCTGTGATGAAATGTTTCTTCAAATGTTTTTTTTTGCCAGAGACTGGGATCATTTCAGAAACAAAATTTGTAAAGAGCTAAGTATCTCGAAAGGTGTGTACACAGCATAATGGGATGGATCTGTGTCTGGAGAGACCTACTGTGTAGAAACAGACCTTGAGGTCTACGACCCTGAATCCTACATCTTTTTCAGACTATGCATGAATAATCTCTGTTATTCAAAAGGCGCGGTGGGGCACCCCTGACAAGGATAAACTCTACCCCATTACATCTCAAGTATGAGAGACATAGTTTACCACTGGTTTTGTAGTCCAGTGGAGTGATTGGGGGAGGGCCCTTGATGTTTTCTCACGTATCAATACATTATTCAGATGGTATAAGACGAATGAAAGTCTCAAAAGAAAAGTTTTTATGCCCACCTTTGCCCTGACCAGGATGACATGAGCTCCTCGAATATCTCCAATCTCTCCCATTTACAATACAATTATAATACAATAATTACTTGATAACTTTTGAACTGCTATTACTGGACTACAATTTGGCAAAAACTCACTCTTATCTACTTACTCTAGATGTCTACCGGCCTTCAGTCCGGATTACTGTAATTCTTTGTAGGCGAAATCCCTCTGGGGATCGAACAAGATGCCAGCGGTGAAGACGGAACCTCTGGATGGATGCCGGAGACGAAGGCGGAATCCCTCTGTAGGTCAAACAGGATACCATGACACAGACGGAAACCCTCTGGAGGCCGGCAGTGTGGCTGGAGATCAAGACCAGGGTCTAATGACTGGAGATCTGAGCAGGAGGCCCGCCGACTGGAGATCTGAGCAGGAGGCCGGCGACAAGACAGCAGAACTGGAGACCAGCGACAGAACATAAGGAGTGGGGGCCAGCAACAGGGTTGCAGAACTGAGAGGTGGTGGTGCCAGGGAAACAGGAGAGTCCTATTGAACTGTTCGACAACAATTCAATTCAATATTATTTATATAGCGCCAGTTTATAACAGAAGTTATCTCATTGCACTTTTCCTGTAGAGCAGGTTTATACTGTACTCTTTATAATATTATTTACAGAGACCCAACAAATCCGGAGAGGGAGGCACAATGCAAATACCTCCTAGAATTTTTAAAATAGTTGAAATGTAATTGCAGTGTTAATATTAATAAATTAATAATAATAGGAATGACAGCTATAGGAAAAATTATGTCAGTATTAATAACAGAGCCAATAACAACTGTAGTAGCAGTTATCGAGCAGGAACACGGGGGCAGCAAGTGGTCCACAACCACAGATCCAGACTCTGCAGCTCCGGAGGCAGAAATACCTGCTGAAAGCGACAGAAGGAGAGAGGAGAGAAACGAGAAAGCACAGAACTACGGGAGAGAGAAGATGTCAAGTTAGTAACATGCAGTAATGGAATAAAAATGCATACAGATTGAGAGGGAGAGAAGAAGAGAGGAAAGAAGTGCATCATGGGAAGTCTACCGGCAATCTAGGCCTCTAGCAGCATAACTACATGATGGTTCAGGGCTTACCCAAGCCAGCCCTAACTATAAGCTTTATCAACGAGGAAAGTCTTAGGCTTCCTCTTAAATGTGGAAATGGTGTCTGCCTCCCGAACCCAAACTGGGACCTGATTCCACAAGAGAGGAGCTTGATAACTGAAGGCTCTGGCTCCCATTCTATTTTTGGAGACTCTAGGAACCACAAGTAACCCTGCATCCTGGGAGCACAGAGTTCTAGTGGGATAATAAAGTATTATGAGATCTTTAAGATATGATGGTGCCAGACCATTAAGAGCTTTGTAGGTGAGGAGAAGGATTTTAAATTCTATTCTGGATTTTACAGGGAGCCAGTCCAGAGAAGCTAATATTGGAGAGATATGATCTCTTTTCCTAGTTCTTGTCAGTTGCTGCCGCTGTATTCTGGATCAACTGGAGAGTCTTAAGGGACTTATTCGGGCAGCCTGATAATAAGGAATTGCAATAGTCCAACCTAGAAGTAAAAAATGCATGCACAAATTTTTCAGCATCATTTTGAGACAGGATGTGCCTGATTTTTGCAATGTTATGCAGGTGAAAAAGACAGTCCTTGAAGTTAAAAGATAAATCCTGATCAAAGATAACTCCGAGGTTCCTTACGGTCCTGCTGGACACCAGGGCAATGCCATCTAGAGTAACTCTATCTTTAGATATAGTGTCTCTGAGGTGTTTGGGGCCAAGTACAATAACTTCAGTTTTGTCTGAGTTTAACATCAGAAATTTACAGGTCATCCAGGTCTTTATGTCCTTAAGGCATGCTTGAAGTTTAGTTAACTGGTTAGTTTCATCTGGCGTGTCATATGGAGTGTTTCCTAATAATATTGCCTAGCATATATAAGATGAATAGAATCGGTCCAAGCACAGAACCTTGTGGAACTCCGTGACTAACTTTGGCGGCACAGAGGACTCACCGTTAACTTGTACAAACTGAGATTGATCTGATAGATAGGATTTAAACCAGCTTAGTGCGGCTCCTTTAATGGCAATTACATGTTCCAGTCTCTGTAATAGGATGTGATGGTCAATTGTGTCGAATGCAGCACTAAGATCTAACAAGACAAGTACAGAGACAAGTCCATTGTCTGATGCAATTAAAAGGTCAATTGTAATTTTCACCAGTGCCGTCTCTGTGCTATGATGCACTCTAAATCCTGACTGAAAATCCTCAAATAAACTATTGTTATTTAGAAAGTCACACAACTGATTGGCAACTGCTTTCTCAAGAGAGAAAGGGAAGGTTAGATATAGGTCTCTTGTGGTAGTTTAGGTGTTGTCACTTCCTGTTTTATTTTGTAGTGTGTTCCTTCCCTGGTGTATCTTGTGGTATTTACTTCCTGTCGTTGTTTTCCTTCAAGTTTTGATTGTTGGTCCTTCCTTGATTGTTTGCACCTGTGTCTCGTTGTCTCACCTCCCCTAGGGTATTTAGTCTGGGTCTCTTCTTTGTTCAGTGTTGGATCATTGTTGTACACATGGTGTTCAATTTTAATGCCATATACCAGAATAAGGTCGAGGGTGTGGTTAAAATAGTGAGTGGCTTCATGTACACTCTGACAAAAGCCAATCGAATCTAATAATGAGATAAACGCAGTACTAAGGCTATCATTCTCAATGTCCACATGAATATTGAAATCACCCACAATAATTACGTTATCTGTTTTAAGGACTAAACTTGATAAAAACTCTGAGAATTTAGATAAAAATTCAGAATTAGGACCAGGAGCACGGGACACTATAACAAATAGAATTGGCTGTCGTGTTTTCCAGTTTGGGTGTGAAAGACTAAGAGCAAGGCTTTTGAATGAGTTATAATTTAGTTTAGGTTTAGGGTTGATTAATTGGCTTGAGTCGCTTCTGTCGTAGATGGCTGCAACTCCACCTCCTCGGCCTGTGCCTCGAGGAATATTATATTAATATAATATTATAGTATTAATATGACTGGGCAGAGTGGATTCATTTAGGCTAACATATTCTTCATGACCCAGCAAGGGTCAGCCTTTTTGTTTAGGTTTTTATTTATAACTCCTCTTCTGATAACTTTTGGGTTTATTAATTGAAGTGTTTGGGGGGCAGACACCGTCACTAAGGAGTTTTGGGTGGGTAACTGCTCTGGAAGCGCAGAGAAGCACGTAAGACTGCAACTCTGCCTCCTGGTCTCAACTCTGAGTTGTCATGGTTTAGGTCCACTAATAAAATCAGTCAGATTTCTGGCTATGAGAGCTGCTCCATCTAAAGTGGGATGAATGCCATCTCTCCTAATCAGACCAGGTCTTCCCCAGAAAGTCCGCCAATTATCTACAAAGCCCACATCGTTTGCTGGACACCACCTCGACAGCCAGCGGCGGAATGAAGACATGCGGCTAAACATGTCATCACTGGTCAGGTTTGGCAGGGGCCCAGAGAAAACTACGGAGTCTGACACTGTCTTTTCATATGTACAATCCAACTCAACATTAACTTTAGTGACCTCCGATTGGCGTAATCGTGAGTCGTTACTGCCAACGTGAATAACAATCTTACTGCATTTACGTTTATCCTTAGCCAGCAGTTTTAAATAGGACTCAACGTTGCCGGCTCTGGCCCCAGGAAAATATTTGACTATGGTCGCTGGTGTCACTAACTTCATGTTTCTCAAAATGGAGCTGCCAATAATCAGAGATGGTTTCTCAGTGGTTGTGTCACTGAGTGGGGAGAACTTGTTAGAAACGTGAACAAGTTGGTGGTGAACCGTGGGCTTCTGCTTAGGGCTATGCTTCCTTCGGACAGTCACCCAGCCTCCCTGCAAACAGGAGCTACCTCTGGTCGGTCCGCGATGGCTACTGGGGGCTGGCTAACTACAGCAGCTTATGATCGAGTTCCAATGGTGCGGAAACCACGTTTCCAATTTACTAAGCAGAGGCCTTAGTCTCATTTGATGTGGTGAAGTGAATGATTCTATTATTTTTGATTAATGCTTCAAACTCTTTGTTTAAGAATTCCTATCCTTTGTCTGTTTGTAATTTATGGGGTATTCTACCTTCATCTAAAACATCTTTAAAGGTCGATGAGACACATCTACCACTTTTATTTTTCAAACACCGAACCCCACTAGATCTAACTGGAAGTGGGTCGTAGACCTCAAGGTCTGTTTCTACACAGTAGGTCTCTCCAGACACAGATCCATCCCATTTTGCTGTGTACACAACTTTCAAGATTCTTAGCTCTTTGCAAATTTTGTTTCTGAAATGATCCCAGTCTCTGGTAAAAAAACAAAAAACAAATGTGTGGTGTAGTTCCATGAAGAAACATTTCATCACAGAGATGTTACAGAGGCATGTGGGGAGCAGAGGCTGTGAGATATGTTTTCTGATAACATTCTGAGACCAAGCGTGTTGGGATGAATACCGTCTCTCTTTAAAAAAGTTTCTCTGCTCCCAGAAGAGGTTAAAATTGTCACTAGAGGACAACAACAATAACAAATGTCAGTCCTCAAAGGGGCAATTTAGAGCTATTCAGAGCGTTTCCATGACTACAGTAGTAAATAAACATGGCGTCTGTGGAGGAATGTGTACGGCTGTACTTACTCACTGTACAGTGCTGGGTGAAGAAATCCACCTCCCCTTTTCTGCTATTTGGATGGTATTCAGTTAAGGTGTCTGGTCTAGGTCCAGCACCTAATTGAAAATGGGGGGTACCCCTTGTTTCGATCTACAGAACATGACTAAATAAGGATATGAGGAGGGGGTATATTTAGACCTGTAATGACTGTATGAGGATAAAAGGAGAGGGTCTTAAGATCAGGATAAATAGATTATCTAAGTGTGCATTGTACCCTAGTATAGTCTGAAGAGACTATATTCCATATATTGTTCTGCTTAACAATAAAGTCTTGAGTTGGACTCAAGCGGGTTCAGTGTTCTTCATCTTAATAATCATCACAACTGAAAAAACGCCATTCACGTGTGTAAAGTCTTATTTGACTTTCTATATTCTATATAGGATATTATATATGGCTTTTTTAAATTAAATAATAGCATCAAAATAATATTAAATTGCAACCCACCATACTCTGTGATTGTATCACGTGTCTTGTTATTTTTCAAACACAGAAAACGTTCTATGTTCTATATTGTGTTTATACTTATGGGAATTTTAATACAATCCATTTCCCTTTGTTTTGTTTCAGAAGGCTTATTGAATTCAATTAATTTCAGTTTAATAACCACACAGTCAACCTTGTGGAATTTGATACCTTTGAGCTACAGACAGTTCAGGAACTGAAAAGACACAGGTTTGATATCTGCGACACCCAGCAAGTGTCATAATACAGCCACATTTTAATAGCAACACTAATAATTATGATCACCATTACTTAAAAAATGAAAACATTCTTCACAGGTTATGTGAAGCTGACATTCAGCAGAATTACACACAAAATGCATCTCATCCATCTCTTTATCTGCATATTTTCACTATTTGGATTTATGAATTCACTCACTGAACCAAATGTTTAAATTTAACAAGCAGATCGTATTTCAGTCACTCCACAGCCTCTCTACAGTATGGTAGAACAAGGCATAGATCACAGGGTTTAGACAGGAGTTAAAATAGTACAGATAGATCACATAAGATATAAATGAAGCACTGTCCCCTGCAAAAGAGACACAGTAATATGGGCAGAAACATATTAGAAACACAAACACAAGAACACCAAGAGTCCTGGCTGCTTTCAGCTCAGATTTCTTTGCCTTCGGTGTCACTGAACACTGGAGTGTGACAGCTGTAATGTGAGAACGCATGGCACGAGCCTGAGACACAGCCACAGCAAATACTCTCATATACAGAGCTATAATGACAGTAATGGGAACAATAAAGGTTACAACAAGGTCAACAGCTCCTGCAACATAGTCAGTGTTAATCACACACTCATAGCAGGAAATATATCTATCTGGTTGAGTCAGGCTATCTTTTAAAAAGAGACTGCTGTAGAAAACAGAAAAGAGCCAACACAGACAAACACAGAGTTTGACTCTTATCATAGTGATTCTTGTGGGGTAATGCAGAGGGTCACAAATAGCCACATATCGGTCTGCTGATATGAGCACCATGTCTCCTACTGAGGCAAAGGTAATGATGAATGCTAAATACTTATAGAGAGAACACTCAAGGTCATTAAGAAACCAGCAGGATGTTTTTTGGAGGATTTCTCCCGGCATCAGCAGGAGGCCCACGAGAAAGTCTGAGACAGCCAGAGAGAGGAGGAGGATGTTGGTGGGTGTGTGGAGCTGCCTGGAGGAAAAGAGATAAATATCATTACACATAGACTCATACAATTGTGGAAAATGGAAAATGTAGCTAGCTAAAAGTAAATTTTCCATATTTATAACACTGAATAACTGAAGGCTCTGCTGAGAAATTGATGTCTGCCTGAAGTGGGAGACTGAGATGATGACAAGCAGGTTGAGAGCCACAGTGAGCAGAGAGATGGAGGACAGAAGAGTGTGCAGAAATACAACTTCGGACCAAGGAAGTGTCGGCTTCCTGCAGGAGGTGTTGAGGAGTTGTGGAAAGCAGAGCTCTGCTCCGTCACCAACCTCCATCAGACAGTGAGAGGAGGAAAGGAGAAGCTGCAGCTCTGGCAGATTCTGACCAAAACTCTTTATCATACAAGTGATTTATCTCTTTCTGACATTCGGTTTGTCCCGCCTCTCCTCTCGCTCTCAGTCTCTGTTGGATACTGATGTTCCTCCTCTCTTGTTCTTCATATCACACCATCATCATCTTCATCACTTTCTCTCCAATCCTCCCTATCACTCTCCCTCTGCTATTCTCCACTCTTGTTTCTTTTCCTTTGTTAGAGAAGGGTTAAGTGGTAGACTTCAGGCGGACGGCCAGGGGGCTGGACATGTGCGGAGCTCATCTCACGAGGTCCATATCGAAGACCAAAAACATCTTCAGGCCTGTCACTGGAGGCCGGCAGCGAAGGCAGAACCCTTCTGGAGGCCGGAGAACCAGATCAGGGCCCGGCTACGGGACAGCAGGACAGGAAGCCGGCAACTAGGGGACTGGTAGAGGAGCTGGCAGAACCAGTGATTCCCGGGAACCCGGAGCTTACCACTCCGGCAGAGAAGGAGGATGCTGCTGCGACCCTGCAGAGAATTCAGTGAAGTGCTGCGACCCAGCAGAGAATTCAGCAGCATGCTGTTGTCCAGCGGCGACTGGAGATGACTGCTGCTGCGATCCAACCGGGGCAGGAGGCAGCTGAAATCCAGCGGCGACTGGAGATGGCTGCTGCTGTGATCCAGCCAGGAAATGAGGTGACTGCGATCCAGCGGCGACAAGGGGTTGGTTCTGCTGCCATCCAGCAGGGAGTCCAGGAACTGGGAGCTGCTGCGATCCAGCAGAGACTGGAGGACGGTGACGGCTGAGGGGCGCTGGGCGGCGGTGCAGGCGAGCAGCTGGGCAGCAGTGCAGGCGGGCAGCTGGGCAGCAGTGCAGGCGAGCAGCTGGGCAGCAGTGCAGGCGAGCAGCTGGGCAGCAGTGCAGGCGAGCAGCTGGGCAGCAGTGCAGGCGAGCAGCTGGGCAGCAGTGCAGGCGAGCAGCTGGGCGGCGGCGGTGCTGTCATCACATTTTCTAATGTCCAACGCTTTGCTCTGAAGTACCTGGAACAGTGGTTCAGTGAGGCCAAAAATGGTTTGAAAAACCACAAGCATGAAAATTAAATCAAAATCTTTCAACTTTTGTTTCAGGGGAGAGCTCTGTGCAATTGCATCCTTATCCCATCCTGGCTCAGTCGCGATCTGGTCAAAAGCAATAATCAATGATCTACGTCCCTAATGTACAGCATGCACGACCCGGCTTTAAAAGTTTTAAAGGCTTTTACTTTCCTTTTATTTGAACAGCTGAAGAAGTTGTGGAAGCTGTTCCTGAATGTTACTTGTTCCCTGAGCCAAAACTAAATTAACCTTGTGTGCATAAGAGTGAATAAACAATGGAAATGGGCCTTTCGCCTTGATGAGTGCCTGTACCCCACCTCTTTGTCCACTCATGCAGCTCGCTCCATCAAGTTTGACAAATGAGCTTCATTTCAAGATTGTAGTTTGTAATTGCCCTCATCACCACACCTCTCTGTCAGCATCTCTGTCAAGGCTAATGTCAAAGAAACCAAGAAACCGCTCAAATATCACTCCCTTTTTGCGAACTATGACAGTCAGTTGGCACTTGCACGATTTGTCAGTGGTGTCATCCACTTCGACTGCTATGAAGGGCGCTGTTTTTATTTGTCTATTTTTTCCTGAATAACATAAGCAGTGCTTTCTATTACGTCATTCTGAATTGTCTTTGACATTCCTGTAAATGCAGTAGCTGATGCGAGGTGTTCTGCTAGCATTGTAACTCAGCAAAAGCTTGCACTATCGCCACAAAGTTACCCTTTTTGCCAGAGCTGCTAACCGACTCGTTGTGGCCCAGGAATGCCTGCTCAGAGATACAGAACAACAATCCGTCTCTTCAGAATTGCACTATTGATCCAGTGCCTCGTTTATCCACACTCGTCCAAAAAGTTTAGATGCAATATGACTTTGAGACTTTGAATGACTCTCTTTGGCCCGTGAGAGGTTTGCCAGATCAGCGAATCCTGTTGTGCTCCATGGGTTGATCAAGGAGCTGCTTGACCAGTCAAACAGGAGGCAAGGCCAGAAGAAAAGCTTCCCGTTAGCCATTCCATTCTAGCGTAGTTCCCATCACAAAAATATCTTGCTTTCCCTTTTTTTATGATGATGACAGTGATTTGATTGGTGTGAAGCCAGGTTCAACCCGGCCTCCCTTGTCTTTTTTTTTTTTACGATGAATTGGCCATTCAGTGTTGAACTCGGTCAAGCCTGGCCTTAATCTGATTGGCTAAACCTTTTACTTTTTTTCTCTAAGGGAAGCCAGGCAAAGCTGGCCTCCTTTGAGCGATGGTAGCATTTCACTGACCACTAGACAGAGCAGAGGACATCAACTACATATTGTTATGCACACAGAGGGGCACTGTTTTGCTCGCCACACCAGCTAAAGAAAGAAAAATATGATAATACATGGAATGTTTTGATAACAAGGGAAATGGCAAAATTCAGTAAAAGACACAGCCGTGGAATAATACATTTTCTTTTCTTTATTAGAATATATTTATGGGGAAGCCAGGCTTCCTTTGGCCTCCAAGAGAAACCGCCACTGCTATGTTCACCAGCTAGTCTCTAAATGTGTCTGTCTGCTGTTTGGTGGTGAACAGCAGGTTTTTGGAGCTCTTTCACTGAAAACAGCTGCATGCTGTGTCTGAAAACAATGCTCATGAGAGCAGTGAGAGTGAACCAAAACAGTAAAGTTATGGGCCTTAAGTCGGGTGATAATGTGGATTTGTGACAATGAGCGACCGCTCTCACATTCCACATTATAATTTGATCCATTGTTATTATAAAAAGTATTGATTGATTCAATATTGGACAAACATTAAAGGTCATTACAGACACAATTTTAACTGAAAAACCCCCACCACTGTTCAACAATGATTGCATCACATGTTGATGTGTAGTGGCTGCATCATGTGTTTATGCTGAAGCTTGTTTTTCTTAACACCTCTGATTGCAGTGACACCTCAGAGGTTGAGATGGCATCATCTGAAACTAATCCATGCAAGTGTGAACAAACTATCTGTCTAGAGGGTTCAGCACACCACTATTAGAAGCAACTAATGGGCCGCATAACAATGTTCACAGAGAGGCAAATTAAATCTCATGGGAATAAACGTGTGTGTGTGTGTTATGGGTCTGCCAATGGCCACAATACATTGTGGACATTTCAGAGATAATGTAGAGTAAATGGTCATTTCTACCAACAAACACTCATCTATTGAGAGATGAGTTTTTGCACTTAATTTTAGCTCTGCTCATTAAGTCCACTGCCTTCACATTAACTTTGTTTCGTTTTGCTGAAAACTAGATTTTTTTAATCACGTATTTCTTTTTACTTCCTTAAGGTTGTATTCACTAGTAGCTTATGTCTGGTGTTTCTCAAGTTAGGATGCCTTGCCCCATTTGTGACCTCTGCACTCCCAATGTTACTCCGTGATTCTGTCACATATTCATCCTACATGAACATTAGGGGAAAAGTTAAAACGTAATTCTTTGACCTGGTATCCAGCAGCGGGTCTTATTCTTGTGATTCCACAGACGTCTTCTGTCACGAGGGTGCAAATGCGGCAAGTGAAGGACCAAATGCAGACCGTCCAAGCAAACAGGAAGAGTTCAGTGATTTATTGACAAAAACCTCACTAAATCACAAGGCAGGCAAAGGTCAAAACACAGGAAGGCAGTGAGAACAGGCAAACGTATCCAAGCGAGGAGGTCAGCAACATTAGCGGGACCGCTCTGGAGGTCGACCATAGGGCAGGGCAGATGGGAGGAACCGCTCTGGAGGTTGGGAAAGGGGCATAACGTCAGCGGACATGGCTCTGCCAACGGGGTTCTGTGGTGCTGGGCAGCTGAGAGAGCCAATGGCATCGGGAGCCATGGGGACCATGCCTTCTTCAGGGAGTATCAGCGGGAAAACTTCCACCTAAAGAATGCCAATTCATGGGCAAACTTAGGGTCCCGCTTCCAAGTAGTGATGAGGAACATCAGGAAGTCTGGCTCTTCATTCTGGAAGATCTCCTGAGTCACTCCAAACTCACGACAAATGGCGGGTAGTGCAGGCAAATGTCCACTGGGTCCATGACTGGCCAGGTAGTTATGTCATGAGGGTGCAAGGGAAGGACCCAAATGTAGACAGACCAAGCAAACAGGAAGAGATCAGTGATTTATTGACCAAAAAAAGAGGTACATAAGCTCACTGAATCACTCACTGGTAAAGGGTTCAGGTAGCAGGTCCAGGGTCAGATACAGGTTCAGATGGCTGGAAAGCAATGGCATGAAGCAACCATACAACAATTCTACTAAAATTTGCAGGTTTAAAGGAAACAGATATAATTATTTTTCTCATGGTTATCAAGACGTTACTTACTTTACTCTGCAGTAAACAGTGATATTTAATCCGAAGCTTGTACTACTCTGTGTGTAATAATACCTTCCAGATAATCTGCAGGCTGTCAGCAGCTTCTTGATGCCCAGCAGCTGCTCCTGGAGCTCCTGAAGGAGAGAGGAAGAAGGGAGGAAGCAAATAAAGAAGGACAGAAGGAACAAAGGAAAGGTAATAGAAATAGCAAAATAAAGTTGAAATTAATCTCAACTGCTGTGTTGTCTGTGTTGGACCCGCTTAAAAGTAAAATCAACAATATTTTGCTGGCTTTTTGCCACTGATGGAGGAAGTATTCAGATTTTGTACTTAAGTAAAAGCATTAATACAACAATCTAAAAATACTAAGTAAAAGTTCTGCATTCAAATTCCTACTTAAATAAAAATACAGAAGTATTATCAGCTAAATATACTTAAAGTATCAGCAGAAGTTCTTGTTCTGCAGTAAAATGTCTCCTGTGACTGATTCTGATTCTGTCTGATTATTAGATTATTAATACTGAAGCATCAACGTTAGAGCAGCGTTTTACTGCTGTAGCTGCTCGAGGTGGAGCTAGGTTTAACTGCTTTATACACAGTCAGCTAGTTTGAAAAAACATTTCATGTAGGCCTGTGCAGAGTTTTGCCTCACTTAGATTAATTAGGCTCACCAATAATGTGATGCTAGAACCACCACTATAAATTTGAAAATCAAATCATCATGCATTGGTATTCATCCCAGCTCTTATTTATCAGAAACTACCATAATAGCTTAATTTAGCTACCAAAGTGTCAGAAGATGAATTTCCTTTGCAGTCTTATCAGTAAGTATAGATAGATAGATAGTTTATTAGCCACACAACTGGAATATGTTTTCAGTACAGTATGTTGTACTCTGCAGCACAACATAAATGGACAGCAGACAATCCACATATTATCACGATACAGAAACGTACAGTATGCATGGTAATGCATGTCAGTAGCATGTGAGGAGGGGGCTGGAGGGAGGAGATCAGAGTCCTGATAGTTTAGGAAACAGCTGTTTGTGAAGCTGTTATGTGTGAAAGCACCTCTGACAAAAAAATATGACAAATCCAAACAAATAGTTCAGCTAAGAACTCTTTCCTTCCCTTTCTAGTTCAATAAAACATCGTTTGTTTGTCTTCTGGACAGAATTATCCTGCGGGATCCACTGTCTTTAAACAATGTGTTTTTCTCTTTCATTTACTTTTCATACAATGTTTGTAGATGTAGCTACTTGCCAACCCTCCAGATTCTGCTAAGAGTCCCAACGCCCCCTTCCCCCCTGTCCTCCAGACATTTTCCGTTTTGGGACTTTTCTCTAATCTTTGATTTTTAGTGAAATATTGGATAATTGTTCCTCTTTGAGCCTGAAACAATTATTTAAATGAAACCATGTGAGAAGTTTAGAGGGGAAATGTCTTTAGAGACATCTGAAACGTGAAAGAGACACAACTACACAGTGATTTTTTTTTTTGGTAAGCGGTCACAAGCCTGGCATTTAATGTAAAATCTTAATCTGAAAAGTAACCAGTAACCAGAACTGTCAAATAAATGTAGTGGAGTAAAACGTACAATCATTTCCTTTGAAATGTTGAGGAGTAGAAGTATAAAGTAGTATAAAATGGAAATACTCTAGTAAAGTACCTCGAAATTGTACTTAAGTACCGTACTTGAGTAAATGTACTTAGTTGCTTTCCTCCACCACTGCTTTTTGCACAACTTAATCATAACATGTCAGTGCGGGTTTGCAACTTTTAGCAATAATCAGTGACTTCACTGCACTCAGCAGCTGCTGAGATTTCAGGCTTTCTGGAACCGGCAGTCCAGCTCTGTGTGTCGCCTTTGTTTTTCTGAGCTTTCAAATATATATTTATTCACTTCCTTTTCACTCACGGCGTACCACGTATCATTACCGAGGCAGCGCGAGCTGCGTGTCATCCCCTCGCTCTCCCCCGTCCTTCCTGTCTATCAGAAAAAATCTAAATCATTTCTTTTTGGTAGTAACTGAACTTATTTATCTAAACCAGGATATGGGCTCCTCCAGGTTTTTGGACTATCTCATTCTTATGTTTGCACATGTAAACATCGCATCCTGAGCATAGAAACCTGATCATGACCATGTTGATTAGAGTATTAATATCAATAATGATATCAGCATTTATAAATGACAGATATTGTGGATAATAGTATTAGTCATAGACCTATTAGCAGTTGCATTAATACTAGCAGTAGCAGGACTTTTATTAGTGTTTTTATTACCTGCCAAAGTCCCAGCAGGACAGAAGTCGACCGGGAATCACAGCCTCAGAGCCGCTGTGGCAGCAGTCACAGAAATACCTGCCAAATGAATTAGAATGAACTAATAAGTACAATAATTGGATTCATATGTATGTTCATATATATTCAATATGTAGCCCAGTGTTTTTGTTAAAGACCATAAGCACAGCACGCTATAAGAGAATGTTTTTGATTCATGCTAGCAGTGTGGCTGTGGGGAAACTGAATGGATTACAGTGAAACTCTGTACAGATATTCACGGCCCCAGAGGATGAATCCTACTGACTTTGGTGATCCTCTGACTTTTCCTCTAGCGCCACCATGAGGATGACATTTGTGACTTTAAGTGAAATATCTCAACAACTATTGGATGGATTGCCATGAAATTTTGTAGACATTCATGTTCCCCTTAGGATGAATTTCAATAACTTGATGATCGCGTCACTTTTCCTGCAGCGTCATCATCAGGTCAAATATACATTTTTGTCCAGTACTTTGGCTTATGACATTCCCATCAGCCTCAGCTGTACTTTGTGTTTAGAGCTAAATAACAAATGTTATTACAGAAAATGCAAAACTAAGATGGTGAACATGGTAAACATTTTACCTGCTAGCATAGCACTGTAAGCAGCCTCAAAGAGCTGCTAGCGTGGCAGTAAATTAATTAGTTAATATATTTATAACATTAACTACTATATTGATTACATTATTATAAATTATTCTACGTACCTGCCAAGGTATTCACAATACCGCAGTTTCTTGATGTACTCTGGTGGCAGAGAGAGAGGCAGAACTTAGACATGCTTGTTATTAGTCAATGTAAATGTCTGTTCATATGAAGCACTCTAACTATACGCAGTGCTGCCCTACAAATCACAAATCCCCTATAATTCAAGAACATTTGACGCTCAGTGTCATCTTTACAATCCAATACTCACTGGGCTCCACCTCTGTCCCACAGCCTGCACACAGGAAGTGTTGCAGTGCCACTACTTCACTGCGTCTGGAGGAGGAAATATAAACAGGCAACTGTGAATGTACACAACATCTATCTACCTATCCATCTGCATGTTGTTATTGTGCTGGTTTGCATTTGTATTCAGTGTTATTGAGTCTGGTCAGATGTAACTAAGACCTGTGGGTTGGCTGAACAGTGAAGATGATCTGGAAGCGGGGTGGTGCCCAGCTCAGGGATCCTCTCATCCTGGTCCTCAGTCTGATCTCCTCTGCCAGGCTGCCGCTGCTCACCGCCACACCTCCAGTACCTGGCAACTGGCAAAAACAGAGAGGAGAGGGGAAAGTTCATGGCAGTTTCCAGTTCAAGATTGTTTCTCATGGTTGGGTGGTGGAAACAAAAGGGTAGCCAGAATGCAAAGGTCTGAGTAGCGGAAAGTTTTGCTTGTTGAAATTTTTTGTTTATTTTTTCTATGTTTTGGCATATGAAGCTAAGTTGAAATGCAATACCTTGAAAACGAGAGAGGAATCAATGTTTTTCATTTTCCACACCCATATTTATCCCCCACAGTATTGTTAGCATGCATTATGAGCATATGCAGTTGGCCGCACAACACGAAAGCAAACCATGAAGCAGGATTTTCCTAAAAAAACAATGTATAGACTAGTACAAAAATAATCCCTCTCAGTCATCACTTATGACCCACTAGAAGTGTGTGGCGATGTCTGTATCTGCAGAGGCCCTCTGCCTGTATTTTCTTAGTTTCTTATTAGTTTGCTGTGTTCGGGACGTTTCTGGGCGTCAACCATAGACTGAATATAAAGCTGGACAATGCGTCTCCACTTCCTCCCACCGTACAAAACTGAAGCCAAAATATCCCAGATACGGGAGCTGCCATCTTGCGCTGGTGATGTCATTTGGAGTCTGCACAGTAGTGATCGAGGTTGGAGCCGCGGTATCGAGGTCCCGCCCACACACATGGCCGACTCAATCGCGAGCCGGCCTCAGCTGTTAATCATGACGTGAAACCCCCTTTTTATAGCATCAAATAACTAATTAAAACCAAACTTATCAGAAAAACTAACACTTGAACAAACATCAGCATGATAAGAACTACCTAAAATGACAGAAACCATCTTTGGGAGACATTTATTTGGTGTGTACTTTTTAGTTTTTAGTTTGGCTCATGTCCCATCCACGAACATGGAGGGGGCGGGGTTTATGAACTATACTGCAGCCAGCCACCAGGGGGTGATTGAGATGTTTTGGCTTCACTTTTGGGGAGCTGTCATGTCGTCCATCTTTATATACAGTCTATGGCGTCAACCTTTGGGCAGTGGTGTGTAGCACCCAGCCAATAACAGCGCGCAGGCTGTGAGGTCAGGACTCTATAAAAATGTAGCGACCAGGTTACATCGCTGTCTCTGTCTCTCTCTGCTCTCTGTCTGTCATGGATGTATCTCCAGCGCTGTCGCAGCGCTAAAGCGAAGTGTGGTCTGTTTGGCCGAGGGCGGGGCTGAGCTACACACACACAGGCAGAGCAGAGAGCGGCGGAAAGGATGAAGCGTTGCTTCAGCTGCATGTTCACACAAAATCCGGCAACGTGGCTCCTTCCTGCAGGATTGTGTGGAGATGTGGCCGTGTTAATTTGTGCTTTAGAACGTAACCGTTGTGAAACAATCTCTCTAATTCACTGCTTTGTTCTCCCTAACGCCGCTCCCTCTCTTCATCCACTTTCTAGCTCGGTCGACCACTGCTCGCTCTCTCTCTCTGTTGCTTGCTGAGCCAGGGAGGAGGGGCCAACTTTGAATCATGTACTTAGGAAAAGCATCCAGTTCTTATAATACATCCATGTTTGGAAACATTAACGTTATACCCAAAACCCATATAAAAACAAACAGCGAATGACAACCATGCACATTTACTTTTTTGCATCCTGGAAAAGCATGTTGCACCCTTCAAGTAACATCGCTAGTTTGTGCTTCTCATGTAATCATGACATTACATGAGAAGCACAAACTGTGGGATATAAACCACTGATACAAGGATAAATATTCTTCTTTTCCTTTTGGCTGCTCCCTTTCAGGGGTCACCACAGCGAATCATGTGCCTCCATCTAACCCTGTCCTCTGCATCCTCTTCACTCACACCAATTAACTTCATGTCCTCTCTCACTACATCCATAAATCTCCTCTAGACCTCCTGCCTGGCAGCTCCAACCTCAGCATCCTTCTACCAATATATTCACAGTCTCTCCTCTGAAGATGTCCAAACCACCTCAATCTGGCCTCTCTGACTTTATCTCCAAAATGTCTAACATGAGCTTTCCCTCTGATGTACTCATTCCTGATCCTGTCCATCCTCGTCACTCCCAAAGAGAACCTCAAC
The DNA here is from genome assembly GCF_020085105.1 of Siniperca chuatsi. NCBI lineage: Eukaryota > Metazoa > Chordata > Actinopteri > Centrarchiformes > Sinipercidae > Siniperca > Siniperca chuatsi. Next base: position 27,534,911 of record NC_058053.1, read on the forward strand.
ATCTTAAGCTCTGCTACCTCCAGCACTGCCGCTTGTCTGTTCTTCAGTGCCACTGTCTCTAAGCTGTACAACATTGCTGGTCTCACCACCGTCTTGAACACCTTTCCTTTCATTCTTGCTGATACTCTTTTATCACACAACACACCTGACACTTTTCTCCACCCGTTCCAACCTGCTTGCACTCGCCTCTTCACCTCTTTTCCACAGTCTCCATTGCTCTGAACCGTTGACCCTAAGTACTTAAAGTCCTGCACCTTCTTCACCTCTGCTCCCTGTAACCTCACCGTTCCACCTGGATCCCTCTCATTGGCACACATGTATTCTATGTCTTACTGCGGCTAAGCTACATTCCTCTGTTTTCCAGAGCAGACCTCCATCTCTCTAGATTTTCCTCCACCTGCTCCCTGCTCTCACTACAAATCACAATGTCATCCGCAAACATCATAATCCATGGAGATTCCTGTCTAACCTCATCTGTCAGCCTGTCCATCACCAGAGCAAACAAGAAGGGGCTCAGAGCCGATCCTTGATGCAGACCCACCTCCACCTTGAACTCCTCTGTCACACCTACAGCACACCTCACCACGGTCTTACAGCTCTCATACATGTCCTGCACCACTCTAACATACTTCTCTGCCACTCCAGACTTACTCATACAATACCACAGCTCCTCTCTCGGCACCCTGTCATACGCTTTCTCTAAACCTACGAAGACACAATGTAACTCCCTATGACCTTCTCTGTACTTCTCCATCAGCATCCTCAAAGCAAATACTGCATCTGTTGTACTTTTCTAGGCATGAAACCATATTGCTACTCACAAATGCTCACCTCTGCCCTTAGCCTAGCTTCCACTACTCTTTCCCACAACTTCATTGTATGGCTCATCAGCTTTATTCCTCAGTAGTTGCCACAACTCTGCACATCTCCCCTGTTCTTAAAAATTGGCATCAGTACACTTCTCCTCCATTTCTCGGGCCTGAAAACCCCATCCGTGGAAACCAGGGACATGTTTGCATCTGATCACCTATGCATTGTTTGTAACTGTGAATTACAGGCTGCTAGTACTGTCTTATCCCGCTCTAAGTACACACGCGTCCTTAATGAGCATAGTGCCTCAAAATTCTGTACACTGTTCAATTCTCCTGGCAGTGTGTTTCCCGATTCCTCCAACACCAACGATTTGGTTGATTGTTTTAACTACATGTGTTCTTCAACCTTAGATCTCATAGCTCTTCTGAAAAATAGACCAAACTCAAAGACTAGAAAACAGCCATGGTTAAATGAAAGTATTCAAAGCTGTAAAAAGAAATGCAGAAGAGCAGAACGCAGGTTCCACTTTGTGGCCATGAAAGAGTTATTACGCCTTTATAATAAGATGGTGAAGGATGCAAGAACATGTCATTTCTCTGCACCTATTTCTGCCCATCAGCACAACCCCAGATTCCTGTTTAAGACTGTGGATCAATTAGTTAACCCAGCCTCTCCTTGTGCCCCTGCTGAGTGTGATGCTGATTGTGAAAAGTTTCTTTTGCACTTTGCTGGAAAGGTGGAGTTAATAAGATCTGATATCACCCCCAATCCTGCCTTTTTAGATGTGGATCACCCGCTCAGGGATTCTTTGAGCAATTTTTCTGCTGTTACTCTGCCTGAACTCGCAGACATCATGTCTCTTATGAGAGTATCATCCAGCCCTCTGGACAAAATCCCAACTAGGTTTCTATTGGAAGTTATGGACTGTATTGCACCCCTTTTACAAATTATTTTTAACAGCTCGCTGTCTACTGGCTGTGTCCCTGATTTCTTTAAAACAGCTTGTGTCCAGCCAGTCCTAAAAAAACCTGGGCTTGATCCCACCCTCCTGGATAACTACCGCCCAATATCCGAAGATTCTCGAAAAACTTGTATCTAAGCAGCTTCTTGCTGCTGTGGAAATAATAAATAATACCTTTGAAAAGTTCCATTCTGGCTTTCGTCAACACCACAGCACTGAGAAAGCCCTTCTCAAAGTCACTAATGACCTTTTAATGAATGCAGACGCAGGCATGTGTTCAATTCTTGTGCTGTTGGACATAAGTGCTGCCTTTGATAGAATTGATCATGGCATTCTTTTAGATAGACTGAGGCACTGGGTGGGCATATCTGGCACTGCACTAGACTGGTTCGCATCTTATCTGTCCAATAGGAAATTCTGTGTTAGCATTAATAACTTCATGTCATCCTTTTCCCATATCAAGTGTGGTGTGCCTCAAGGTTCAATTCTGGGACCAATATTGTTCTCCTTATACATGCTTCCCTTGGGTGATGTAATCCGCAGACATGGTATTTCTTTTCATTGTTATGCGGATGACACACAGTTGTACCTCCCTGTCAAGCCCACTGACCTTAGTTCTCTGCAGGACTGCCTGTCTGACATAAAACACTGGATGTCGATACATTTTCTTCAGCTCAACTCAAATAAAACTGAAATCCTTGTTAACCAGAACCAAGAAGTATGACCACATAACACCTGTTTTAGCCTCTTTACAGTGGCTCCCTGTTTGTTTTAGGATCGATTTTAAGATCTTGTTGATTACTTTTAAGGCTCTTCATGGCCTGGCCCCAGATTATATTTTAGACCTTGTAATCCCTTATGAGCCTTCACGTAGTTTGAGATCTTCGGGCAGGGGTCTCCTGTCTGTTCCTGAGTCCAGGATGAAAACTAAGGGGGACAGAGCTTTTGCTATCAGGGCCCCGAGGCTCTGGAACAACCTGCCCGAAGAAATTAGGTTGTCTGTCTCCCTGATCACATTAGCTGTAGTGGTCCAGTCATCTGGGAGCACTTCCTGACCACCCACCCTGTCTCAGCTCCTCCCTGAAAACTACATGACATTCTTCCTTTTTCAACTTCTACCACTTCGTCCTCTGCTCTGTCTTTGTCCTCTTCATCTTCCTCACCACCAGAGTCATTTTACACACTACCATCCTGTGTTGTCTGGCTACACTCTCCCCTACCACTACTTTACAGTCACTGGTCTCTTTCAGATTACAACGTCTACACAAGATGTAGTCCACCTGAGTGCTTCTACCTCCGCTCTTATATGTCACACTATGTTCCTGCCTCTTCTGGAAGAAAGTGTTCACTACAGCCATTTCCATCCTCTTTGCAAAGTCTACCACCATCTGTCCTTCTGCGTTCATGTCCTGAAGACCAAACCTGCCCATCACATTCTCATCAACTCTGTTCCCTTCACCTACATGCCCATTGAAATCTGCACCAATCACCACTCTCTCACCTCTGGGGATGCTCTGCATCACTTCATCTAACTCACTCCAGAATTTCTCCTTCTCTTCTAACTCACATCCTACCTGTGGGGCATAACCACTCACAACATTGAACATCACCCATTCAATTTCCAGCTTCAGACTCATCAACCTGTCTGATACTCTTTTCACCTCTAGAACATTCCTCACAAACTCCTCTTTCAGGATAACTCCTACTTCGCTTCTCTTCCAATCTGACCCACGGTAGAACAACTTGAACCCTGCTCCTAAGCTTCTAGCCTTGCTACCTTTCCACCTGGTCTCCTGGACACACAGTATGTCCACCTTCCTTCTCTGCATCATGTCAATCAACTCTCTAGCCTTCCCTGTCATAGTCCCAACATTCAAAGTCCCTACTGTCAGTCCTACATTCTTAGCTTTCCTCTTCTCTCTCTGCCTACAAATACACCTTCTTCCTCTTCTTCTTCGTCTTTGACCAACAGTACTCCAATTTCCACCAGTACCCTGCAGGTCAACAGCACCGGTGGCGGTCGTTGTTAACCCGGGCCCTGACCGATCCGGTATGGAAGACATTGTAACGATTCGCATTTTTAATTTGGCTTGTGATTTACGTCGGATGCCCTTCCTGACACAACCCTCTGCATTTATCCAGACTTGGGACTGGTACAAGAAGACACTGGCTTGTGCCCCCTTGCGGTTGCATTATAGTCTGAAGAGATTGTATTCCATATATTGTTCTGCTTAACAATAAAGTCTTGAGTTGGACTCAAGCGGGTTCAGTGTTCTTTGTCTTTATAATCATCACAACTGAAAAAATGCCATTCATGTGTGTAAAGTATCTAATATATTCTATATTCAGGATATTATATATGTTTTTTTAATTTAATGAATAACATCAAAATAAATTTACATTGCAACCCACCATACTCTGTGATTGTATCATGTGTCTTGTTATTTTTCAAAAACATAAAACTTTCTATGTTCTACATTGTGTTTATTTTTATGGGAATTTTAATACAATCCATTTCCCTTTGTTTTGTTTCATAATGCTTATTGAATTCAATTAATTTCAGTTTAATAACCACACAGTCAACCTTGTGGATTTTGATACCTATAAAGCATGTGAGAATCTGGATACAACAGCCACAATATAAATAACAGTAGAAGTGCTGTTGTGTTGCACTTCTTACTATTACAAAGTAAACGGTTTCCTGAGACAAAAGACTTAATTATGAATTAATATGTGCATCATGTTTGTTAATTCACAACTTAATGGATGAAACTGGATGATGCCAGTGCATGGTGCTTATGATAAAATGACAACAGCAACAGAATAAAGAATACACACAGCAGTAGAAAACTACACCCTTGTGTCTAATCACAAGCTGAATGTCTGAGACAGGACTTCCCATGAGAGCTACAGACAGTCCAGGAACTGAAAAGACACAGGTTTGATATCTGCGTCAGCCAGCAAGTGTCATAATACAGCCACGTTTTACTAGCAACACTAATAATTATGATCACCATTACTTAAAAAATGAAAACATTCTTCACAGGTTATGTGAAGCTGACATTCAGCAGAATTACACATAAAATGCATTTCATCCATCTCTTTATGTGCATCTTTTCATTATTTGGATTTATGAATTCACTCACTGAACCACATGTTTAAATTTAGCAAGCAGATCGTATTTCAGTCACTCCACAGCCTCCCTACAGTATGTTGGCCTCACTGGAACCAGACTGCAGAATCTTAAACGTAACAATTTGAGTAATAGCTTTTTTAAACCAGGGGTAGAACAAGACATAGATCACAGGGTTTAGACAGGAGTTAAAATAGGGCAAATAGATCACATAAGATATAAATGAAGCATTGATCGCACTGTCACCTGCAAAAGAGACACAGTAATATGGGCAGAAACATATTAGAAACACAAATACAAGAACACCAAGAGTCCTGGCTGCTTTCAGCTCAGATTTCTTTGCCTTCGGAGTCACTGAAAGCTGGAGTGTGACAGCTGTAATGTGAGAGCGCATGGCACGAGCCTGAGACACAGCCACAGCAAATACTCTCATATACAGAACTATGATGACAGTAATGGGAACAATAAAGTTTAAAACAAGGTCAACAGCTCCTGCAACATAGTCAATGTTAATCACACACTCTCCGTAGCAGGTATTATACCTGTCTGGTTGAGTCAAGTTGTCTTTTAAACAGAGACTGCTGTAGAAAACAGAACAGAGCCAACACAGAAAAACACAGAGTTTGACTCTTGTCACAGTGATTCTTGTGGGGTAATGCAGAGGGTCACAAATAGCCACATATCGGTCTGCTGATATGAGCACCATGTCTCCTATTGAGGCAGAGGTCATGATGAATGCTAAATACTTATACAGGGAACACACGAGGTCACCAAGAAACCAGCAGGATGTTTTTCGGAAGATTTCTCCCGGCATCAGCAGGAGGCCCACGAGAAAGTCTGAGACAGCCAGAGAGAGGAGGAGGATGTTGGTGGGTGTGTGGAGCTGCCTGTAGGGAAAGACAAAAATATCATTACGTATAGAATCATACAATTGTGGAAAATGGAAAAAGTAGCTAGCTTTTTGACATTTATAAAACTTAATAAGTGAAGGCTCTGCTGAGAAATTGATGTCTGCCTGAAGTGGGAGACTGAGATGATGACAAGCAGGTTGAGAGCCACAGTGAGCAGAGAGATGGAGGACAGAAGACTGTGCAGAAAGACAACTTCGGACCAAGGAAGTGTCGGCTTCCTGCAGGAGATGTTGAGGAGTTGTGGAAAGCAGAGCTCCGCTCCGTCACCAACCTCCATCAGACAGTGAGAGGAGGAAAGGTGAAGCTGCAGCTCTGGCAGATTCAGACCAAAACTCTTTATCAAATGATTTATCTCTTTCTGACATTCAGTTTGTCCCTCCTCTCCTCTCGCTCTCAGTCTCTGTTGGATACTGACGTTCCTCCTCTCTTGTTCTTCGTATCACACCATCATCATCTTCATCACTTTCTCTCCAATCCTCCCTCTGTATCACTCCTCCTCTGCTATTCTCCACTCTTGCTTCTTTTCCTTTGTTAGACAACCTGCAGAGGAAAGTCATTCTGGTATCCATATTCTCATTATTTCTGTCACAACCCAAAAGCCAACATGACCATATTAACTGTTAAATCGAGAGCTTTCATATTCATACCATCTTCATACTCCCTCTTCGTCATGACAGTCCAGTACAATGCCCATAACACAGCTGATGTTGCGCCAAACCACCTATTGATCTCACAATCCATCACTTGAGGCAAAAACTCATTCCCAACCCAAAGGTGGCAATCCACCATTTTCCGATAGAGTACCATGGCCTCAGACTTGGAGGTGCTGACTCTTATCTCAGATGCAAACCACCCCAGTGTTTGCAGAAGGTCAAAGGCCAATAAAGTCAGCAGAACCATCAGAATCAGAATCAAAAATACTTTATTGATCTCCGAGGGGAAACTCTTTCGTTACAGCTGCTCACTATCACATCAATGAACACAGGAATAGAAGTACACAGATGATGTTGCGCCAAACCACCTGTTGATCTCACAATCCATCTTACCCTCACTAGTGAACAAGACCGTGAGATACTTGAACTCCTTCACTTGAGGCAAAAACTCATTCCCAACCCAAAGGTGGCAATCCACCATTTTCCGATAGAGTACCATGGCCTCAGACTTGGAGGTGTTGACTCTTATCTCAAATGCAAACCACCCCAGTGTTTGCAGAAGGTCATGGGCCAATGAAGTAAGCAGAACCATCAGAATCAGAATCAGTATCAGAAATACTTTATTGATCCCCGAGGGGAAACTCTTTCGTTATAGCTGCTCACTATCACGTCAATGCACACAGGAATAGAAGTACTAAGCAAATCAAAATATAATACACTATAATACAGGTAAGATAAATTAAGTACATAGTGGATATAAGTATAAAAGCTAAAACAAGTGTAAATACCAAAGTGGATTTAGAGGTTGATAAGTATATACGGTATAATACAATGTAATGATATAAGTAGTAAGTAATAGTGCAATAATGAGTACGATGAGTAGTCAAGTTAAGTGTTGCAGATTAACCAGATTATTAGACGGTAGATATTGCACAGCAGTAATAGAAGTATGAATAAATATCAATAAATAGGGAATTTTAAACTGAAAATAGATTATAGAGGATATTGCACAATAATTTCTATTAAGTATTGCAGTGATGTTAATGATTCAATGTCCAGTTTAGTGATCGGCAGAGGAACAATCCTCACCAAACTAGACTCTCTCCACTCCTCTGATACAGCTTGAGATTCTTTCCAGGAAAATCACAAACAGAATTGGCAACAAGGGGGAGCCTTGGTGGAATCCAACACCCAATGTGAATGCAGCAAATTTTCAATCTCTTTGAGGCCCCTTTCTTGAGCTTGATGGCTTCCTTCACCATTAGTGTCCACCTGGCTTGCTACAACTCCAAGCAGCCGCCTTCAAAATGACACAATAGATTCCATGTCCCAAGCCTCCCACAGGACATGGGAAATGCTCCTGCAGATTTCCGAGTTGAAGACCTCACAAACAGTCCACCCTCACCATTCCACCATCTCATCAAACTCACTACCAGGTGGTGATCAGTTGCCAGCTCTGTTCCTTTCTAAACTCAAGAGTCTCATGCTGCCTTCTAATGATCACTTCTAATGATAAGAAATTTGTTCTTCGGTCACCGCGAGGTAGGGTACAGCAGCAGGCACAGAGCACTTGCTGAGGCAAAGTACATTGCAGGAAGCTATTCACCATGTTTCTAGAGACCATTTTGTGTACGATGCATTTGAGTTTATCTCAGAAGAAGGCCCTTTATTTGTGGAACTGAGTATCTACCTGTTCATGATGATGAATGAATGAATTCGGCCTAACTGATTTCTTTGACAGTTAAAATACATAACATTAGCTTACAACCACACAGAAGTCATTGTTTAGTTACAGAGTTATGGTTGAAATTCATTGTATAGATTATAGTATCATATTGATGCAAGTAATGGTAATTTGTAATTATTGGTGTCACTGTGATTATTGACTAAGGAGTTAATAGTTGGCCCAATATTTCTTTTACCACTGCATCAATGACAATATAGGCCTAATGTCAATATTTTGCATATCCACTAGGTATATATTCAAGAGCCCTTTTGTTGTATTCTTTTAGGTGAAGCCTAGCTCATTGCCTGAAAATAGGCAATTCTTGTTCAAAATAAAATGAGGTCCACTCCAGACTAAACATCTAAAATGAAGCGGATGATCCCAAGCTGTGGAATGTAATGATACAAAATATGAATTAATCAGACTTATTTATTGTCTTTAAAAAGCAGACCAGAGCATATCTTAATATTCTTTGCTTTTAATTAACTTGTAGGCTATGTTGACACATTTCACATATCTAGCTCCTTGCATAGCTTTTTCGTTCTATTCTAATGAACATTGTTTTATTGTTACATTTGTTTGAAATACCCTGCCCCCAGTCTAAACTCCTCTGACAGTGTGAAATCAGACTGACAGCAACCCTCCCCCATTCCCACACACACACCCCACCCCCCTACATGCACACACTCACTTTATACTTTTTATTATGTGCATCTTTTATTATTTGTTAATTGTGTGTATCTTTTTATTTGTTATTATGCATATCTTTAATTGTATTATTACTATTATTATTACTTGACTGAGAGATCCGCTCAAGAATTCCAATGCCCTTGTACACCTGTGCCTGACCAAAGGCAAATAAAGTCTTGAACTTGAGCTTGAACATTGTCCACAATGTCTTGTTTAGCCCTGTTAACGCAGGCTATGATCTGTCTTTGTGCTCCAAACAGGTACCTTGCCACTGGGGACTCCTACTCCACAGCAATTTGGGAGAGCTTGGTTGGGGAACACATGTCTATTCCCAAAAAAGAAGATTGGAGGGAGATTGACCTCCAGCAGAGATGGATCTTCCCCAACTGTGTTGGTGCAATAGATGGCAAACATGTTGTCATCCAGGCCCCTTAGGTCATCTGGGTCACAGTTCTACAGCTATAAAGGAACTTTCTCCTCACCCTGAGTAGTATATAAAATACACCCTTTTCCCCAGGTGCATGTGTGTGTGTGTGTGTGTGTGTGTGGGTATCACACCGAAACTGACCATGCGCGGTGGTAGAGTCTTGTTAATGTACGATACAAAGTACAATTCTTTCGGTTCTCCCAATGCATTTGTCAAAAGGCTCCTGCAGCGTTAGATTTTTTAGATTTTGAAGATGCCAAAAAGGTTCTTTTCCACACCTATTCAACATTCGGTTCTACTGGCTCCTCTGCCAGTCTCTGCGTCACCGGCCACCAGTCCTGCTGCCTGCTGCCGTGATGTCCAGCCACATCGCCGGCCTCCAGAAGGGTTCCACCTTCGCCGCCGGCCTCCAGAAGGGTTCGCCTCTTGACTTGATCTTCAGCCACACCACCGGCCCCTCGTGGCCTTCTGTCTTTTCTACTGGCACCCCATCTGACCCCCAGTGGCCTTCTGTGGCCCCTCCACCCACCCAGCTCGATGTGAACTTTTTTTTGGAATTGTTGAAGGGACACCTGGGAGGGGTAGGGGGTACTGCTGGATTACTGTAATTCTTTGTCCCTCTGGGGATCGGACAGGATGCCGACGGCGAAGACGGAACCTCTGGATGGAGGCCGAAGACAAAGGTAGAACCCCTCTGGAGGTCAAACAGGATACCGGTGACACAGACGGAAACTCTCTGGAGGCTGGCGGCGTTGCTGGAGATCAAGACCAGGGTCTAACGACTGGAGAGCTGAGCAGGAGGCCGGCGACAAGACAGCAGAACTGGAGACCAGCGACAGAACATCAGGACTGGGGGCCAGCAACAGGGTTGCAGAACTGAGAGGTGGTGGTGCCAGGGAAACAGGAGAGTCCTATTGAACTGTTCAATAACAATTCAATTCAATATTATTTATATAGCGCCAATTTATAACAGAAGTTATCTCATTGCACTTTTTCTTTATAATATTATTTACAGAGACCCAACAAATCCGGAGAGGGAGGCACAATGCAAATACCACCTAGAATTTTTTAAATAGTTGAAATGTAATTGCAGTGTTAATAATAATAAATTAATAATAACAGGAATGACAGCTATAGGAAGAATAATGTCAGCATCAGTAACAGAGCCAATAACAACAACTGTAGTAGCAGTTGTCGAGCAGGAACACGGGGGCAGCAAGTGGCCCACAACCACAGATCCAGTCTCTGCAGCTCCAGAGGCAGAAATACCTGCTGAAAGCGACAGAAGGAGAGAGGAGAGAAACGAGAAAGCACAGAACTATGGGAGAGAGAAGATATCGAGTTAGTAACATGCAGTAATGGGATAAAAATGCATACAGATGGAGAGGGAGAGAAGAAGAGAGGAAAGAGGTGCATCATGGGAAGTCTACCGGCAATCTAGGCCTATAGCAGCATAACTACAGGATGGTTCAGGACTCACCCAAGCCAGTGCTAACTTTAAGCTTTATCAAAGAGGAAAGTCTTAAGGCTACTCTTAAATATGGAGATGGTGTCTGCCTCCCGAACCCAAACTGGGATCTGATTCCACAGGAGAGGAGCTTGATAACTGAAGGCTCTGGCTCCCATTCTATTTTTGGAGACTCTAGGAACCACAAGTAACCCTGCATCCTGGGAGCGCAGTGTTCTAGTGGGGTAATAAGGTATTATGAGATCTTTAAGATATGATGGTGCCAGACCATTAAGAGCTTTGTAGGTGAGGAGAAGGATTTTAAATTCTATTCTGGATTTTACAGGGAGCCAGTGCAGAGAAGCTTATATTGGCGAAATATGATCTCTTTTCCTAGTTCTTGTCAGTACAAGTGCTGCAGCATTCTGGATCAACTGGAGAGTCTTAAGGGACTTATTCGGGCAGCCTGATAATAAGGAATTGCAATAGTCCAACCTAGAAGTAACAAATGCATGCACTAATTTTTTGGCATCATTTTGAGACAGGATGTGCCTGATTTTTGCAATGTTATGTAGGTGAAAGAAGGCAGTCCTTGAAGTTTGTTTCATGTGGGAGTTAAAGGATAAATCCTGATCAAAGATTACTCCGAGGTTCCTTACGGTGCTGCTGGAGGCCAGGGCAATGCCATCTAGAGTAACTATATCTTTAGATAATGTGTCTCGGAGGTGTTTGGGGCCAAGTACAATAACTTCAATTTTGTCTGAGTTTAACATCAGAAAATTGCAGGTCATCCAGGTCTTTATGTCCTTAAGGCATGCTTGAAGTTTAGTTAACTGGTTAGTTTCATCTGGCTTGATTGATAGATATAATTGGGTATCATCTGCATAACAATGAAAGTTTATGGAGTGTTTCCTAATAATACCGCCTAGAGGAAGCATATATAAGGTGAATAGAATTGGTCCAAGCACAGAACCTTGTGGAACTCTGTGATTAACTTTGGCGTGCACGGAGGACTCACCGTTAACATGTACAAACTGAGATCGATCTGATAGAGAGGATTTAAACCAGCTTAGTGCTGCTCCTTTAATGCCAATTACATGTTCCAGTCTCTGTGATAGGATGTGATGGTCAATGGTGTCGAACGCAGCACTAAGATCTAACAAGACAAGTACAGAGACAAGTCCATTGTCTGATGCAATTAAAAGGTCATTTGTAATTTTCACCAGTGCCGTCTCTGTGCCATGATGCACTCTAAATCCTGACTGAAACTCCTCAATAAACTATTGTTATTTAGAAAGTCACACAACTGATTGGCGACTGCTTTCTCAAGGATCTTCGAGAGAAAGGGCAGGTTAGATATAGGTCTATAGTTGGCTAAAACCCCTGGATCAAGAGTGGGAAGAAGAATTACAGCTACTTTAGAGGATTGTGGTACATAGCCTGTTAATAAAGACAGATTGATCATATCCAGTAAAGAGGTGCTAACTAAAGGTAAAACGTCTTTAAGCAGCCTAGTTGGAATAGGGTCTAAGAGACAGATTGATGGCTTAGATTAATTAATTGTTGAAGTTGGTTGAAGAAGGTCGATAGGAGCAAAGCAGTCAAAATATATATCAGGTTTTACAGTTGTTTCTAAGGTTCCTGTGTTGAAGGTAAGTCGGTACCAGTTTTACAGTTGTTTCTAAGGACTTGAGGAATTTTTTTCTCTAACAGTTAAAATTTTATTATTGAAGAAACTCATGAAGTCGTTACTACTGAGGGTTATAGGAATACATGGTTCAATAGAGCTATGACTCTCTGTCAGCCTGGCTACAGTGCTGAAAAGAAACCTGGGGTTGTTTTTATTTTCCTCTATTAATGATGAGTAGTAAGCTGCTCTGGCATTACGGAGGGCCTTCCTGTATGTTTCAAGACTATCTTGCCAGACTAAACGAGATTCTTCCAGGTTGTTGGAACGCCATTTCCTTTCATGTTTTCGTGATGTTTGCTTTAATTTGTGGGTTTGGGGGTTATACCATGGAGCTAACCTTCTTTGTTTTATTATCTTATTCTTTAGAGGAGCGATAGAATCGAGTGTCGTTCGCAGTGAGCCTGCAGCACTATCAACTAGATGGTTAATTTGGGAGGTGCTGCAATTTGCATAGGAGTCCTCTGTTGTATAGAGACGTAGCATTGAATTAAATGCAGATGGATCGCTTCCTTGAACCTAGCCACAGCAATATCAGATAGACATCTAGAGTAAGACTTTTTGCCTAATGGTGTGTAGTCCAGTAATAGCAGTTCAAAAGTTACTAAGTAATGGTCCGATAAAGAAGGATTCTGTGGAAAGAATATAAAATGTTCAATTTTAATGCCATATACCAGAATAAGGTTGAGGGTGTGGTTAAAATAGTGAGTGGCTTCATGTACACTCTGACAAAAGCCAATCGAATCTAATAATGAGATAAACGCAGTACTAAGGCTATCATTATCAATGTCCACATGAATATTGAAATCACATACAATAATTACGTTATCTGTTTTAAAGACTAAACTTGATAAAAACTCTGAGAATTCAGATAAAAATTCAGAATTAGGACCAGGAGCACGGTACACTATAACAAATAGAATTGGCTGTCGTGTTTTCCAGGTTGGGTGTGAAAGACTAAGAACAAGGCTTTCGAATGAGTTATAATTTAGTTTATGTTTAGGGTTGATTAATAGGCTTGTGTCGAAGATGTCTGCAACTCCGCCTCCTCGGCCTGTGCCTCGAGGAATATTATATTAATATAATATTATAATATTAATATGACTGGGCGGAGTGGATTCATTTAGGCTAACATTCTTCATGACCCAGCGAGGGTCAGCCTTTTTGTTTAGCTTTTTATTTATAACTCCTCTTCTGATAACTTTTGGGTTTATTAATTTAAGTGGTCGGGGGGCAGACACCGTCACTAAGGAGTTTTGGGTGGGTAACAGCTCTGGAAGCGCAAAGAAGCGTGCAAGACTGCAACTCTGCCTCCTGGTCTCAACTCTGAGTTGTCATGGTTTAGGTCCACTAATACAATCAGTCAGATTTCTGGCTATGAGAGCTGCTCCATCCAAAGTGGGATGAATGCCGTCTCTCCTAATCAGACCAGGTCTTCCCCAGAAAGTCCGCCAATTATCTACAAAGCCCACATCGTTTGCTGGACACCACCTCGACAGCCAGCGGCGGAATGAAGACGTGGCTAAACATGTCATCACTGGTCAGGTTTGGCAGGGGCCCAGAGAAAACTACGGAGTCCGACACTGTCTTTGCATATGTACACACCAACTCAACATTAACTTTAGTGACCTCCGATTGGCGTAATCGTCATTACCACCGAAGTGAATAACAGTCTTACTGTATTTACATTTATCCTTACGTTTAAGAATTCCCATCCTTTGTCTGTTTGTAATTTTTGGGGTATTCTACCTTCATCTAAAACATCTTTAAAGACCGCTAAGACACATCTACCCCTTTTATTTTTCAAACACCAAGCCCCACTAGATCTAGCTGGAACTGCCAATCTATTGGGCAAAGGGGGGCATAAAAACGTTTCTTTTGAGACCTTAATTTGTCTTATACCATCTGAATAATGTATTGATACGCGAGAAAACATCAAGGGTTCTCCCCCAACCACTCCACTGGACTACAAAACCAGTGGTAAACCATGTCTCTCATACTTTAGATGTTGAATAACAGAGTTTATCCATGCATAGTCTGAAAAAGATGTAGGATTCAAGGTCGTAGACCTCAAGGTCTGTTTCTACACAATGGGTCTCTCCAGACACAGATCCATCCCATTATGCTGTGCACACAACTTTCGAGATTCTTAGCTCTTCACAAATTTTGTTTCTGAAATGATCCCAGTCTCTGGGAAAAATACAAAAAACAAATGTGTGGTGTAGTTCCATGAAGAAACATTTCATCACAGAGATGTTACAGAGGCATGTGGGGAGCAGAGGCTGTGAGATATGTTTTCCGATAACATTCTGGGACCAAGCATGTTGGGATGAACACCATCTCTCTTTAAAAAAGTTTCTCTGCTCCCAGAAGAGGTTAAAATTGTCACTAAAAACTAAGTTGTGAATTTTACTCACAGAGGACAACAACAATAACAAATGTCAGTGCTCAAAGGGGCAATATAGAGCTATTCAGAGCATTTCCATGACTACAGTAGTAAATAAACATGGCGTCTGTGGAGGGATGTGTACTTCTGTACTTACTCAGTGTACAGTGCTGGGTGAAGAAATCCACCTCCCCTTTTCTGCTATTTGGATGGTAATCAGTTAAGGTGTCTGGTCTAGGTCCAGCACCTAATTGAAAATGGGGGGGTACCCCTTGTTTCGATCTACAGAACATGACTAAATAAGGATATGAGGAGGGGGTATATTTAGACCTGTAATGACTGTATGAGGATAAAAGGAGAGGGTCTTAAGATCCGGATAAATAGACTAAGTGTGCATTGTACACTAGTATAGTCTGAAGAGACTGTATTCCATATATTGTTCTGCTTAACAATAAAGTCTTGAGTTGGACTCAAGCGGGTTCAGTGTTCTTCGTCTTTATAATCATCACAACTGAAAAAACACCATTCATGTGTGTAAAGTCTTATTTGACTTTCTATATTCTATACAGGATATTATATATCAATTTTTTATAATTTAATGCATAACTTTAAAATAGTTTAAAATTGCAACCCACCATACTCTGTGGTTGTATCATGTGTCTTGTTATTTTTCAAAAACATAAAACTTTCTATGTTCTATATTGTGTTTATTCTTATGAGAATTTTAATACAATCCATTTCCTTTTGTTTTGTTTCATAATGCTTATTGAATTCAATTAATTTCAGTTTAATAACCACACAGTCAACCTTGTGGAATTTGATACCTATAAAGCATGTGAGAGTCTGGATACAACAGCCACAATATAAATAACAGTAGAAGTGCTGTTGTGTTGCACTTCTTACCATTACAAAGTAAAAGGTTTCCTGAGAGAAAAGACTTAATTCTGAATTAATATGTGCATCATGTTTGTTAATTCATAACTTAATGGATGAAACTGGATGATGCCAAGAAACAGTACATGGTGCTTATGATAAAATGACAACAGCAACAGAATAAAGAATACACACAACAGTAGAAAACTACACCCTTGTGTCTAATCACAAGCTGAATGTCTGAGACAGGACTTCCCATGAGAGCTACAGACAGTCCAGGAACTGAAAAGACACAGATATCTGCGACAGCCAGCAAGTGTCATAATACAGCCACATTTTACTAGCAACACTATCTAGCTCTTATTTCAGTCACTCCACAGCCTCTCTACAGTATGTTGGCCTCATTGGAACCAGGCTGCAGAATCTTAAACGTAACAATTTGAGTAATAGCTTTTTTAAACCAGGGGTAGAACAAGGCATAGATCACAGGGTTTATACAGGAGTTAAAATTGCACAGATAGATCACATAAGATATAGATGAAGCACTGAGTGCATTGTCACCTGCAAAAGAGACACAGTAATATGGGCAGAAACATATTAGAAACACAAATACAAGAACACCAAGAGTCCTGGCTGCTTTCAGCTCAGATTTCTTTGCCTTCGGAGTCACTGAACGCTGGAGTGTGACAGCTGTAATGTGAGAGCGCATGGCACGAGCCTGAGACACAGCCACAGCAAATACTCTCATATACAGAACTATGATGACAGTAATGGGAACAATAAAGGTTACAACAAGGTCAACAGCTCCTGCAACATAGTCAATAACAATCACACACTCTCCGTAGCAGGAATTATACCTGTCTGGTTGAGTCAGGTTGTCTTTTAAAAACAGACTGCTGTAGAAAACAGAAAAGAGCCAACACAGACAAACACAGAGTTTGACTCTTTTCACAGTGATTCTTGTGGGGTAATGCAGAGGGTCACAAATAGCCACATATCGGTCTGCTGATATGAGCACCATGTCTCCTACTGAGGCAAAGGTAATGATGAACACTAAATACATATACAGAGAACACACAAGGTCACCAAGAAACCAGCAGGATGTTTTTCGGAGGATTTGTCCCGGCATCAGCAGGAGGCCCACGAGAAAGTCTGAGACAGCCAGAGAGAGGAGGAGGATGTTGGTGGGTGTGTGGAGCTGCCTGGAAGGAAAGAGAAAAATATCATTACACATAGAATCATACAATTGTGGAAAATGGAAAAAGTAGCTTGCTAAAAGTACATTTTTCATATTTATAAAACTTAAGTGAAGGCTCTGCTGAGAAATTGATGTCTGCCTGAAGTGGGAGACTGAGATGATGACAAGCAGGTTGAGAGCCACAGTGAGTGGAGAGATGGAGGACAGAAGAGTGTGCAGAAAGACAACTTCGGACCAAGGAAGTGTCGGCTTCCTGCAGGAGGTGTTGAGGAGTTGTGGAAAGCAGAGCTCCGCTCCGTCACCAACCTCCATCAGACAGTGAGAGGAGGAAAGGAGAAGCTGCAGCTCTGGCAGATTCTGACCAAAACTCTTTATCATACAAGTGATTTATCTCTTTCTGACATTCAGTTTGTCCCTCCTCTCCTCTCTCTCTCAGTCTCTGTTGGATACTGACGTTCCTCCTCTCTTGTTCTTCATATCACACCATCATCATCTTCACCACTTTCTCTCCAATCCTCCCTATCACTCTCCCTCTGCTATTCTCCACTCTTGTTTCTTTTCCTTTGTTAGACAACCTGCAGAGGAAAGTAATTCTGGTATCCATAATGTCATTATTTCTGTCACAACCCAAAAGCCAATATAACCATATTAACTGTTAAATCGAGAACTTTCATATTCATACTGTCTTCACACTCCCTCTTCGTCATGACAGTCCAGTACAATGCCCATAACACAGCTGATGTTTCACCAAACCACCTATTGATCTCACAATCTTGAGGCAAAAACTCATTCCCAAACCAAAGGTGGCAATCCACCATTTTCCGATAGAGTACCATGGCCTCAGACTTGGAGGTGCTGACTCTCATCTCAGATGCAAATCACCCCAGTGTTTGCAGAAGGTCACGGGCCAATGAAGTCAGCAGAACCACATCAGAATCAGAATCAGAATACTTTATTGATCTCCGAGGGGAAACTCTTTCGTTACAGCTGCTCACTATCACGTCAGTGCACACAGGAATAGAAGTACTAAGCACATCAAAATATAATACATTATAATACAGGTAAGATAGATTAAGTACAAAGTGGATATAAAGTATAAAAGCTAAAATAAGTGTAAGTACCAAAGTGGATTCAGAGGATGATAAGTATGTATGGTATAATACAATGTAATAATATAAGTGGTAAGTAATAGTGCAATAATGAGTACTGTCAAGTTAAATGTAGCAGATTAACCAGATTATTAAGTCAATTAAATTTTATT
The DNA here is from genome assembly GCF_020085105.1 of Siniperca chuatsi. Taxonomy (NCBI): domain Eukaryota; kingdom Metazoa; phylum Chordata; class Actinopteri; order Centrarchiformes; family Sinipercidae; genus Siniperca; species Siniperca chuatsi. Next base: position 27,553,077 of record NC_058053.1, read on the forward strand.
TATATAGCACCAATTCATAACAGAAGTTATCTCATGCAACCGCAAGGGGGCACAAGGCAGTGTCTTCTTGTGCCACCTGTGGGACTAAAAGAGGAGATATAGAAATATTTGTACACAAGACTAAAAGTCCACAGCTACAGAAGAACCCGTGTGAGAATCAGAATCAGAAATACTTTATTGATCCCTGAGGGGAAACTCTTTTGCTACAGCAGCTCACTGTCACGTCAGTGCACACAGGAATAGAAGTACTAATCCAAAAATATAATACACTATAATACAGGTCAGAAAATAAGTTAAGTACCAAGTGGGTATAAGTATAAAATAAAACAAGTGTGAAGTACAAAGTGGGTTTACTGGTTGAAGATAATAATATGGTATAAAGTACTAGTGCATGCTACTGCCAAGTTAAGTGTAGCTTATTTATAATGAGACAGAGGATATTGCACAGCAGTAATAGAGGTATGAATATCAATATCAATAAATAGTTGGAATAAAAAGATAGATCACAGGGTTTAGACAGGAGTTAAAATATTATATATTATACAGGAGTATTAACACAGAATATTGCACAATTATGTCAAGTATTGCAGAGATGTTAATGATCAATGTCCAGTTTAATGACTTAGGGTCATTCAGACTGACACTTAGAGGGAGGAGTTGAAGAGTTCGATGGCCACAGGCAGGAATGACTTCCTGTGGCGCTCTGTGTTGCTTTTTGGGGGATAATTCTTCTGCTGAAGGTGCTCCTTTGTTTGACCAGCACATCATGGAGTGGGTGGGAGACACTGTCCAAGATGGCATGTAGTTTGGCCAGCATCCTCCTCTCCGACACCACCGCCAGAGAGTCCAGCTCCACCCCCACAATGTCACCGGCCTTACGGATCAGTTTGTTGAGCCTGTTAGCGTCCGCTACCCTCAGCCTGCTGCCCCAGCATGCAACAGCACACAGGATAGCACTGGCCACCACAGACTTAACTAAAATAAAACAACTTTAGCATTGTCCGGCAGATGTTGAAGGACCTCAGCCTCCTCAGAAAATAGAGGCGGCTCTGGCCCTTCCTGTAAACAGCTTGAGTGTTCTTAGCCCAGTCCAGTTTATTGTCCATGTGTACTCCCAGGTACTTGTAATCCTCTACAATGTCCACACTGACCCCCTGGATGGAAACCAGGGTCACTGGTGCCTTGGCCCTTCGTAGGTCTATAACCAGCTCCTTAGACTTTGTCATATTGTGCTGCAGATGGTTCTGCTCACACCATGAGACAAAGTTCCCCACCACAGCCCTGTACTCAGACTTATCACCACCGCTGATACATCCCACCACAGCAGAGTCATCAAAAAACTTCTGAAGGTGGCAGGACTCTGTGTGGCAGCTGAAGTCCGTGGTATAGATGGTGAAGAGGAAGGAGAGAGGACAGTCCCCTGAGGGGCCCCAGTGTTGCTGACCACGCTGTCTTACACACAGTGCTGCAGGCAGTGGTCTGCCAGTCAGGTAGTCCACAATCCAGGACACGAGGGGGGCATCCTCCTGCATCACTGCCAGCTTCTCACCCAGCAGGGCAGGCCGTTAGCCTGATGGGGAGGGGGGAGCAGAGTACTCAGAGGAGCAGCTGGGTTAGAGGGGGGATGAGCAGGAGCCGGTGAGTCGAATCTGTTAAAGAACAGATTAAGTTTGTTGGCCCTGTCCAAGCTGCCTTCAACTCCTCTGCTGCCAGTCGATCCGAAGCCAGTGATGCTCTTCATGCCGCTCCAGACCTCTCTCATGTTGTTCTGCTGGAGTTTCCACTCCAGCTTCCTCCTGTACTTCTCCTTGGCCTCCCTGATCTTCACCTTCAGATCGGCCTGGATTGCCCTCACCTCCTCCCCATTACCATGAGTAAAGGCCCTCCTCTTGGCATTCAGGATGTCCTTGATGTCCTTTGTTACCCAGGGTTTGTTATTTGGATAACAATGGACCATCTTAGTTGGGACATTGCAGTCCACACAGAAGTTAATGTAGTCAGTGATGCACTCAGTAAGCCCACCAATGTCCTCTCCATGAGGCTCACAGAGTGCATCCCAGTTTGTCACTTCAAAACATTCCTGCAGTGTCTCATAGGCCTCCTCCGACCATCTCCTCACTGTCCTTGTGGTCGCAGGCTGCCTTTTAACCAGAGGCACATAGCAGGGTTTGAGGTGAACCAGGTTGTGGTCTGACCTACCCAGGGGGGGGGGAAGAGCTGTATGCATCCTTAACGTTAGCATACAGCAGGTCCAGTGTCCTCTCCTCTCTAGTATGACCACTCACATACTGGGTGAAATTAGTCAGTGTTGTTGAAACACTGACATGGTTGAAGTCACCTGAGATTAATATGGGTGCACTCGGGTGTTGAGTCTGTAGTTGCGCTGTGGCGGTGTGAATGGCGTTGCACGCCGATGCCGGGTTAGCAGCCACAACAATGGCATGTGAGAATTCACGTGGCAGATAATATGGCCGGAGTCCCACAGCTAACAGTTCAATGTCCGGGCTACAGATACTCTGCTTGATAGTAGCGTTACCAGGAGCGTTACCATCTGTTGTTAACCAGAACAGCAAGCCCGCCGCCCTTCCGCTTACCACTCCCTGTGTGATCCCTGTTGGCCCGAACAGTCTGAAAGCCGTCGATGGAAACGTTATGATCCGGGATGTCCTGGTGTAGCCATGTCTGAGAAGCACATCAAACTACACTAACGGAACTCCGTCTTACTCCGGGCTAACGCCGTTAGCTCGTCCATTTTATTCGCCAGCGATCTCACGTTGCCCATTACGAGAGAAGGCAGACACAGCATAAATCTCATGTTCTTAAGTCTCTTTTGTCTGGACCCCTCTCTCTTCCCTCTCCGCTTTGTTCCACCTCTGCATCCTCGGTGTGTCCTCCTCCAGATCTCAGTGGGGACATTGGTTGTCCTGGGCGCCATGCCGCTGGCTTCAGCATGATCAGCTGTTCCCTGGTGTAAACAATGCGGCCAAACAGCTGATCTGCAGCAGTGCCCTGACCGAGTAACAGGAGAAGAAGAAGTTCCACAGCGAAAAAAAGTACTAAAACACTTTGTACTCTCATTTTTGTAAAGAGCGTATTTTAAATTATACTTACACACAAGTTACTCAAGTTTGGAAGAAAAAGGAAAGCTAAAAGTTGGAAAAAGCAAGACGACGACACGGAGCTACGGCAACAGGCAGCATGCACGTTGGCGCATGCGCACTGTTTTATGTCAGTGGTGTCATCCACTTCGACTGCTATGAAGGGCGCTGTGTTTATTTATTTGTCTATTTCTTCCTGAATAACATAAGCAGTGCTTTCTATTATGTCATTCTGAATTGTCTTTGACATACCTGTAAATGCAGTAGCTGATGCTAGGTGCTCTGCTAGCATTGTAACTCAGCAAAAGCTTGCACTATCACCACAAAGTTACCCTTATTGCCAGAGCTGCTAACCGACTCGTTGTGGCCCAGGAATGCCTGCTCAGAGATACAGAACAACAACAGTCAGTCTCTTCAGAATTGCACAATTCTTGCTGATCTGTTGGTTATCCTTTATCACACTTATTGCAGTGGCTTGATCCAGTGCCTTGTTTATCAACACTCGTCCAAAAAGTTTAGATGTAATATGACTTCGGGACTTTGAATGACTCTCTATGGCCCGTGAGAGGTTTGCCAGATTACAGGTTACAGCGAATCCTGTTGTGCTCCATGGGTTGTTCAAGGAGCTGCTTGACCAGTCAAACAGGAGGCAAGGCCAGAAGAAAAGCTTCCCAGTAGCCATTCCATTCTAGCATAGTTCCCATCACAAAAACATCTTACTTTTCCCTTTTTTTATGATGATGACAGTGATTTGATTGGTGTGAAGCCAGGTTCAACCTGGCCTCCCTTGTCTTTTTTTTTTAACGATGAATTGGCCATTCAATGTTGAACTCGGTCAAGCCTGGCCTTAATCTGATTGGCTAAACCTTTTACTTTTTTTCTCTAAGGGAAGCCAGGCAAAGCTGGCCTCCTTTGAGCGATGGTAGCATTTCACTGACCACTAGACAGAGCAGAGGACATCAACTACATATTGTTATGCACACAGAGGGGCACTGTTTTGCTCGCCACACCAGCTAAAGAAAGAAAAATATGATAATACATGGAATGTTTTGATAACAAGGGAAATGGCAAAATTCAGTAAAAGACACAGCCGTGGGAATAATACATTTTGTTTTCTTTATTAGAATATATTTATGGGGAAGCCAGGCTTCCTTTGGCCTCCGAGAGAAACCGCCACTGCTATGTTCACCAGCTAGTCTCTAAATGTGTCTGTCTGCTGTTTGGTGGTGAGCAGCAGGTTTTTAGAGCTCTTTCACTGAAAACAGCTGCATGCTGTGTCTGAAAACAATGCTCATGAGAGCAGTGAGAGTGAACCAAAACAGTAAAGTTGTGGGCCTTAAGTCGGGTGATAATGTGGATTTGTGACAATGAGCGACCGCTCTCACATTCCACATTATAATTTGATCCATTGTTATTATAAAAAGTATTGATTGATTAAATATTGGACAAACATTAAAGGTCATTACAGACACAATTTCAACTGAAAAACCCCCACCACTGTTCAACAATGATTGCATCACATGTTGATGTGTAGTGGCTGCATCATGTGTTTATGCTGAAGCTTGTTTTTCTTAACACCTCTGATTGCAGTGACACCTCAGAGGTTGAGATGGCATCATCTGAAACTAATCCATGCAGGTGTGAACAAACTATCTGTCTAGAGGGTTCAGCACACCACTATTAGAAGCAACTAATGGGCCGCATAACAATGTTCACAGAGAGGCAAATTAAATCTCATGGGAATCAACGTGTGTGTGTGTGTGTGTGTGTGTGTGTGTGTTATAGGTCTGCCAATGGCCACAATACATTGGGGACATTTCAGAGATAATGTAGAGTAAATGGTCATTTCTACCAACAAACACTCATCTATTGAGAGATGAGTTTTTGCACTTAATTTTAGCTCTGCTCATTAAGTCCACTGCCTTCACATTAACTTTGTTTCGTTTTGCTGAAAACTAGATTTTTATAATCACGTTTTTCTTTTTACTTCCTTAAGGTTGTATTCACTAGTAGCTTATGTCTGGTGTTTCTCAAGTTAGGATGCCTTGCCCCATTTGTGACCTCTGCACTCCCGATGTTACTTCGTGATTCTGTCACATATTCTTCCTAGATGAACATTAGGGGAAAAGTTAAAACGTAATTCTTTGACCTGGTATCCAGCAGCGGGTCTTATTCTTGTGATTCCACAGACGTCTTCTGTCACGAGGGTGCAAATGCGGCAAGTGAAGGACCAAATGCAGACCGTCCAAGCAAACAGGAAGAGTTCAGTGATTTATTGACAAAAACCTCACTAAATCACAAGGCAGGCAAAGGTCAAAACCAGGAAGGCAGTGAGAACAGGCAAATGTATCCAAACGAGGAGGTCAGCAACATTGGCGGAACCGCTCTGGAGGTCGACCATAGGGCAGGGCAGATGGGAGGAACTGCTCTGGAGGGCAGCCAGGAGGCTGGAGGTTGGGAAAGGGGCATAACGTCAGCGGACATGGCTCTGCCAACGGGGGTTCTGTGGTGCTGGGCAGCTGAGACTCTGTGGCTCTGGACAGCTGAGAGAGCCAATGGCATCGGGAGCCATGGGGACCATGCCTTCTTCTGGGGACTATCAGCGGGAAAACTTCCACCTAAAGAATGCCAATTCATGGGCAAACTTAGGGTCCCGCTTCCAAGTAGTGATGAGGAACATCAGGAAGTCTGGCTCTTCATTCTGGAAGACCTCCTGAGTCACTCCAAACTCACGACAAATGGCGGGTAGTGCAGGCAAATGTCCACTGGGTCCATGACTGGCCAGGTAGTTCTGTCATGAGGGTGCAAGGGAGGGACCCAAATGTAGACAGACCAAGCAAACAGGAAGAGATCAGTGATTTATTGTCAGAACAGGTTCTGGCTGAAAGCAATGCAACCATACAAAAACAAGGTTTGAGATTTGAAAAAACTGGTCTATTACACAACACGCAGTTCAACATGGGGTGATAAAGCAGATAAAGAGGAACAAGGAAGATGATTACATCAGGAAAATTCTTTGTAAAACAGGTACTATCAAAACAACTGCGAGATATTGTTAGATCTTGGTCTTTGACATTAAGACAAAGTAAGGTAGAACTATGCCTTTTCTGAAAAAAAAAAAACAATCTTTTAAAATAGGTTACAATTATTATTTACCTTAAATAAATTTAATTCAGTTTTCCAATGCACCTAATTTGTGAATGCTACAATAAGTATGTGTGTGAAAAGCACTAATTCAGCTTATTATCAGTAACATGTCTTTCAATACCAGTTTTTCTCATGGTCAAAACTCACTAATAGTCCTTTTCCACTACACAGCAGCCTGTTGCACCAGCTATGTGTAAATTATTACTAAGTTGTGATTTATGCATTATTACAATAAAAGCGGTTGCACCACAGAGATAAGTTACAACATAACTCCAAGGAACAACTAAATAGTTACACATGCCCCTGGGGTAGGTGTAAATCATAAAATGTCACAGAATTATAGTCACTAATGGTAAAACAGCAGTTTTTCTGCCACACAGCATATTTTTATCATTAATTAGCATTTTGCAACACAATAATCCAGTAGAGACCTAATTTATTGATATATTTCAATATCGATCTAGCTTACTATGATGTGCTACAATGCCAAGTGCCTCATGCCAGCCAGAAAGCTAATGTGACCGGTAACCATGACGACAATCTTTGATTGTTGATTGGCCACTTGCCTTAGTTATGACTTTACGTCCAAACTAGTTAGGTTATGCCCCAAGTAATCGTGGTGCAATCAATTTTAGTGGCTGATTTAGTTACAAACTAACTAGTAGTTGCTAAGCCTCTAGTGTCGACTTTCACCCAAACTTATTTATAGCTGGTGCAACGCAGTGCAGGAACTTTGGGAGAAAATTTCTGGAACTAAGTTTTGGCACTGCTAGAAGTAGGATAGTGAGTCCCAGGTACTCTTGGGGGCTACAATAACATGGCCAGTGTTGCCAGATTGGGCTACTTTTTATTTAATTGGGCGGGTAAAATTTGTTTTGGTCAGGTTGTGATAATATGGGCTACTTTTTGTGCCATTTGGGGAATTTCCACCAACAAAAATTTGGCTATATTCCAATGAATCTGCCCTCCTCTCCTCGGGTAGTATGATTGAGACTGACGGGACACTGAGTTCACTAGGCTCAGCTCGACACGCAATGACTGATAACTGATGACCATCAAAACCAAATGTTTCTTCAGCTTATTACGACTGAGTTGAAAGTTTTTTCCTATTCCAGTCATTATGCTATCATAGCTTTGTGATAAAGACTTGTAAAAAACTGCTAATAATTGTTTTAAATACTTGAACAGTATTCTACTTTTTCCACCACTGCCAGTTTGACTGATAATGCTGATGATGAGTGTTAGTCACACTGAGAAACACCATACAGACAGCCCGCATTCATACATCAATGCAAAAAAACAAAAACAAGAAAAAGACAGCAGACAATTTGAAATGGTTTTGCACAGAAGTATATTGTGGCTTGAGGTAAGCACTAAGGAGTATATGAGTATATGTCTAGAAATGAATTTACATTTCATGTAATGTGTTTTATGTACTGTTTTGTGTGAAACTGTGGTAAAGGTAGCTGAAACATAAAGGGTGATAAACGAACCACCATGGTGCTGAGCTGCAGCTGTTCAGATGTCACTTCATGGATCTATCTGGATGTTTTTTCCGTGATTGGATCCGTGCACATTTCGGACACTTCTTTTCCACAAAACAGTGTTTGTGAAAGCAGGCCCTGCACACTGTAAAAAGAGAAGTGATATCAATACATTTGATAATTTCTGCACTATTTTTGTAACTACTACAATGATTTTGTCCCTGTTTTCCTCTTTTGTTCCCAACACTTTGAATATAACAAAAAAGCAAGCATTGTCACCCTTTAAGTTGATGCTGTTAGCATTAACAGTTGCCTATTTACACAGCCAGCAGACACAAAGCACCATTAGCATTTAGAGTAGAGCCCGACCGATATGGGATTTTTGAGAGACCGATTTTAGAGGGGAAACATTCCCCGATTACCAATATGGCAGCCGATATAGTGGATTGCGCACCGATTTTGCACCGATATGCCTATTTAAGTTAAATATTCTTTAACATGTTAAATAATCTAACATATACATTGTCAACCAATTCTAGAAATGAACACTGAGAAAATAAAGAATAAATACAAATAAAATAAATAGCTAAATAAACATCAGTACTGTTCAGTATCAGTCACTTGCTGAAGAAGCAGAAGATGCCATGGAAATACTCGAGTAAAGTACTCAATAAATTGTACTAAAGTACAGTACTAAATGTACTTAGTTACATTCCACCACTGCTCTCTACTAAACCACATATTCTCTAACTTACTTACAATCTCTGACATTCATGCTGCAGCTTTGTTCTGATTCTGAACCATTATTTCAGTGGATTGAACTCCAATCAAACGCTTTTTTCTTGCTTATCAAAACATGTCATCTGTAGCAATATTTCACTGTTAATGTAACGGTCACTGACATTAACTCAGGGTTCGCAGCTGCCGAGTCAAGCGATGAACGTTCAGAGAAAACGTTCAACGTATCTGGTGAAAAAACAGGTTCCTGACGTTATTTATTTACTTTCCAGCATCTCACCAACTAGGTAACAACGGAGCGTGAAGTCAACACTCAACAGACTCAAACCACCATCGTCTGCTGAGCTGCAGAATGATGAAGAGATGACGCTAACCTTTCAGTGCTACTATAGCTGGCTAGCTACCCCGCTAACACAGCAAACAGTTGTGATAAGCCTGAGTGACGTGACGGTTGTCAGGGACGGGGTTATATTAGAGTTGTATTGAAAGGGTTCATTGTTTATCTATTATTTATTTGTTATTTTATTTGTTAGTGTTTGTAATGTGTCTGTTCAGAACGTGGTGGTTTATGTTGGTAGTTGTCATTTTTGTGCTGGTTTAAAGTTTTAACCATTAGTGAGGTGGCTGTTACATTTCATGACACCAGCTGTATTTTACTAGGCTGACTGTGTGCTTGAGAGCTCCTTCTTCTCAGGCATGTTACACTGCTTGTCACTGTAGTGACAGCACACCCTGCTGGATGAACATTGTAGTGACACTACATGTTGGTCTCCACAAACTCCTGAGAAAATGATGTGGCTCTTTAGCCAGATACTTTTATTATCCACCTCCCACTGTAATATTAGTCCAGACTGAATGAGGCTTATGTCTGGAATAAGTTATCATTTGATGTCATTGCTGCATATTTGCCTCAATTTTACAGTATCAGTCTTATATCCTGCATATCTCATTTGTTTTAAAAAGTAATGAGAATTTGTCAGTGCTTACCTGGACAGCGCCTACATACGTCACTCTGAAAAGGAAAGATGATGTCTTTTTCTCGGCAGAACTCACAGATGAAACCTCGGGCCAGACACAACTGTGTGAGAAATTTAGAAAAATTGTCAAAATTAGAGAGGTTTGATTCCACAATATGCAGAATGTTCCTCCTCTAACACAAAAGATATGTGCCGGAGTGCTGTTGCTGATCTTTCAGCGTCTCATTCGTGATTTGTTTTAAGTCTAGTGCTCATAAAGTCTGTTGTTTTCATCCAAAAATGTCAGGCTTTAAAAAATAAATACAACCTCATTGGTATCACATGACAAAGTTCTGCACTCGGGTCACATGAGGACCCCTGAGCAAGCTTTGTGCACAACTGTATTCAGAAGTTCACCTAAGGCTTATATCTTTAATGTTATGTACAAAATTCTTTCTGTTTCCCCGAACAATGCTTCCTTGTTGAGTAGCAGTGGAAGGATAATGACAAAAAGAGGGAATTTCGTCCTACAAAGGCTGTAACTTTGGGAGATATCCACTTGATTTGACTAACTTGGAAGGCTGAAGCCTCATGTAAGGTTTTGTCCTGCTGATGTCCACGTCTATTACAGACGTTATCCTGTAATTTACTGTAAGATTGAGGAACAATAATAATATGCTTCATTAGAAATATACTGTATGTATTTTCCATCCTCACACAGTGCTTCAGACTGACCTCGCAGTTTTCCACATGATCGATAGCGGAGTGCAGCACCGCTTTGGCCTGCGCCACGAGCTGACCCTTCTTCACCCTCAAGAGGTCGTCCATGGAGAAGAGGTGTTGTTGCTCCGTCAGGTGAGCAGGAAGCTGTTCAAACTCCGTCATCACCCTGGGACAGAAACGCATACAAACACAGGGCACAATCACATTAAAACTGCTTCCTCTTGATGACAAATATCCTGTTTATGGGCTTTTGCTTGCATTTTTTGCAGTGGTAGAATGTAACAAAGTACATTTACTCAAGTACACATTCAAAGTATTTGTACTTTAGTTCCACATCTCAGAGGCAAATATTACTACTAGTATTTTTTACTCCACTACGTTTGTCTGACGGCTTCAGTTACTTTACAGATCACAGTTTTCATCCCCTTCCTGTCCAGTGAAAACCTCATATCTCCAGATGTTTGTGATGAGCTGAAGGATGAAGAGTTTCCTTCATGTGCTGAGGAAACTCTCCTCCTCCTGAAGCTGAATAAACTCTTTAACCCCCCCTCGGATCAGCTGGAAAACGCATCGTCACAGAGCTGAAAACAGGCTGTTTCTCTGATACGTGGTTCTCACAGGACAGCAACGCTGCAAACACGCGATGATCTTATAGACCATGATGCATTGCTGCAGATTAAACTACCCAACAGGATATAAAGCAGTTAAAATGAGCTCAACCTGAAACATCTGCAGCAGTAAAATACAACACACACATGAATGCAGCAGGAATATGAATCCAGAAACATCAGATATAACAGGAAAACACTAATATATCATAGGAAACCATTAGAAAAGCTAATGAAAGATATTGCTGGTGACAAGGACAGAGAGAGATAGGGTGTAACGTGACAGAAAAAATAAAAATATAGCCTAGCCTACCTCTACTCTAGCCTAACTCGAAAAGTTAAAATTTTGAAAGGTCTGGTTGTTAATGGGTGGGATGTACTAGTTGCAATGGCTTCAATTTGACAGTTATTTTCCTGTGGGTGCTTCCTTTTGGTGCCTTTCAACTCTAACTCTATTTTTCTACTTTTTATTTATTTTATTAATGTTTACTCAGTGTGTGACCCAGATACGTCCTTTGTGCCCCCCCTGCCCCTTTTCCCTTCTTTGTTTCTTGTTTTGTCTGAGAGACCCAGGTAAGAATTCCTCTGTGCTTGTACTCTGTACCTCTGCAAAAGGTAAATAAAGTTACTTGAACTATGACTCAAATTCTCATATGGCTGCTGAGATTTCTGGGCCCTTTGAAAGTTTTTGGTCTGTAAAAACTGTTATGCATATCCTACCAGCAGATAAATCTCAATGAACTTCATAAATAGATGATTTAATCTTCATGGGGCTCTTTGGCAAAATGTAGATCTAAATGGTATATTTACAAACTTTTACATTTAAACCAACAGTTGGTATACATAATAAATGTTGCATATCCTTTAAAGTTACTGTATGCAGATTTTTAATGTGATTAGAGCATCTTTCAAACTATATTAGTCTGATGGCATATGTTTTGGTTTGTAAAACAGTGGCATGCATTGCTGTCTGCCTTTTTTAATGCTGCCACTGGATGGAGCCAAAGTACCACGTTTTCAAATCCTACACACAGTGGCTCCATTAAATTATGAATGTGATATATTTAAGTAAACTGACTTAATTCTTGAAGTTTGCAACTATACAGTAGTGCACACATTTTGTATCAAACATTCAATACAGTTTTACAACATTATCTGCAGTAAACAGTGATATTTAATCCGAAGCTTGTACTACTCTGTGTGTAATAATACCTTCCAGATAATCTGCAGGCTGTCAGCAGCTTCTTGATGCCCAGCAGCTGCTCCTGGAGCTCCTGAAGGAGAGAGGAAGAAGGGAGGAAGCAAATAAAGAAGGACAGAAGGAACAAAGGAAAGTTAATAGAAATAGCAAAATAAAGTTGAAATTAATCTCAACTGCTGTGTTGTCTGTGTTGGACCCGCTTAAAAGTGAAATCAACAATATTTTGCTGGCTTTTTGCCAGCAATGGAGGAAGTATTCAGCTCTTGTACTTAGGTAAAAGTACTAATACAACAATCTAAAAATACTAAGTAAAAGCTCTGCATTCAAATTCCTACTTAAATAAAAATACAGAAGTATTATCAGCTAAATATACTTAAAGTATCAGCAGAAGTTCTTGTTCTGCAGTAAAATGTCTCCTGTGACTGATTCTGATTCTGTCTGACATTATTAGCTTATTAATACTGAAGCATCAACGTTAGAGCAGCGTTTTACTGCTGTAGCTGCTCGAGGTGGAGCTAGGTTTAACTGCTTTATACACAGTCAGCTAGTTTGAAAAAACATTTCATGCAGGCCTGTGCAGAGTTTTGCCTCACTTAGATTAATTAGGCTCACCAATAATGTGATGCTAGAACCACCACTATAAATTTGAAAATCAAATCATCATGCATTGGTATTCATCCCAGCTCTTATTTATCAGAAACTACCATAATAGCTTAATTTAGCTACCAAAGTGTCAGAAGATGAATTTCCTTTGCAGTCTTATCAGTAAGTATAGATAGATAGATAGTTTATTAGCCACACAATTGGAATATGTTTTCAGTACAGTATGTTGTACTCTGCAGCACAACATAAATGGACAGCAGACAATCCACATATTATCACGATACGAAACGTACAGTATGCATGGTAATGCATGTCAGTAGCATGTGAGGAGGGGGCTGGAGGGAGGAGATCAGAGTCCTGATAGTTTAGGGGAAACAGCTGTTTGTGAAGCTGTTATGTGTGAAAGCACCTCTGACAAAAAAATATGACAAATCCAAACAAATAGTTCAGCTAAGAACTCTTTCCTTCCCTTTCTAGTTCAATAAAACATCGTTTGTTTGTCTTCTGGACAGAATTATCCTGCGGGATCCACTGTCTTTAAACAATGTGTTTTTCTCTTTCATTTACTTTTCATACAATGTTTGTAGATGTAGCTACTTGCCAACCCTCCAGATTCTGCTAAGAGTCCCAACGCCCCCTTCCCCCCTGTCCTCCAGACATTTTCCGTTTTGGGACTTTTCTCTAATCTTTGATTTTTAGTGAAATATTGGATAATTGTTCCTCTTTGAGCCTGAAACAATTATTTAAATGAAACCATGTGAGAAGTTTAGAGGGGAAATGTCTTTAGAGACATCTGAAACGTGAAAGAGACACAACTACACAGTGATTTTTTTTTTTGTAAGCGGTCACAAGCCTGGCATTTAATGTAAAATCTTAATCTGAAAAGGAACCAGTAACCATAACTGTCAAATAAATGTAGTGGAGTAAAACGTACAATCATTTAATTTGAAATGTTGAGGAGTAGAAGTATAAAGTAGTATAAAATGGAAATACTCTAGTAAGGTACCTCGAAATTGTACTTAAGTACCGTACTTGAGTAAATGTACTTAGTTCTTTCCTCCACCACTGCTTTTTGCACAACTTAATCATAACATGTCAGTGCGGGTTTGCAACTTTTAGCAATAATCAGTGACTTCACTGCACTCAGCAGCTGCTGAGATTTCAGGCTTTCTGAAACCGGCAGTCCAGCTCTGTGTGTCGCCTTTGTTTTTCTGAGCTTTCAAGTATATATTTATTCACTTCCTTTTCACTCACGGCGTACCGCGTATCATTACAGAGGCAGCGCGAGCTGCGTGTCATCCCCTCGCTCTCCCCCGTCCTTCCTGTCTATCAGAAAAAATCTAAATCATTTCTTTTTGGTAGTAACTGAACTTATTTATCTAAACCAGGATATGGGCTCCTCCAGGTTTTTGGACTATCTCATTCTTATGTTTGCACATGTAAACATCGCATCCTGAGCATAGAAACCTGAACATGACCAGGATAATAATAATAATAATAATGATAATAATAATAATAATGATGATCCAGTCTTTAACTCACCCTGAACTTGTCCAGCTCTTTTACTTTGCTGTAGAGTGTCTTACCAACGCAGGTCAGGTCAAACAGAGGCTGATGACAAACTGAATCCAGCAACCGTTTGGAGAAATCACTCACAGGGTACCTGCAATATTAATATAACATTTTTATTAATATAAATTAAGTGTGCATCTGTCTATGTTCCTTTCCTGGAACTGAAGCTGAGCTGCTGTTTGTTCTGAGTTTATATTAATAATCATAATTTAATTGATAGCTGCATTAGTATCAATATTTGTTCTGGAATTTAATGTTAATGGTATCATTACTTTTATTAGCCTTGCTATTAGGTCATCTGTAATTAATACTTAATTGTTATTTTAACTTCATTTTTTAATATTTTAATTTTTAATGTAATGCTATCACTCTTGACTTGTAATTGCTTTATGATGGCTTTGAAATTGTAATGTATTATTATTATTATTATTATTATTATTATTATTATTAATAAAAAGGCCAACATTGGTAAAACTTCTTACTATAAAGTTATTTATGATTTGATTTTATTCATAGTTAAAGTAAGTAGGCCCATTGGTTTCAGTAGTAGCAGCAGCAGCTGTATTAACATTTACCATGTTGATTAGAGTATTAATATCAATAATGATATCAGCATTTATAAATGACAGATATTGTGGATAATAGTATTAGTCATAGACCTATTAGCAGTTGCATTAATACTAGCAGTAGCAGGACTTTTATTAGTGTTTTTATTACCTGCCAAAGTCCCAGCAGGACAGAAGTCGACCGGGAATCACAGCCTCAGAGCCGCTGTGGCAGCAGTCACAGAAATACCTGCCAAATGAATTAGAATGAACTAATAAGTACAATCGTAGAAAAGGTTTCAGTCATAGTCATCTGGACACTGTTTTCAGAATCAAGACGTTTCGGCTCCCATCCGGAAGTCATTCTCAATTGTGAAGAAATGGGACGGGAACTCAGAAATTTAAGCTACTCTGTGTTACATAAGCCCCGCCCTCAGGAAGGAGTCTACCTGAGTTAATAGCTAGTTTCACCTGAAACTGACCTAATTGTTTCCAAGATGGCCCAGTAATCAGTAATCAGGCCTATTGTTTTCTGGCTGCATCTACCTCATCACTGTTAAGTACCTGACCTAATAAGTACAATAATTGGATTCATATGTATGTTCATATATATTCAATATGTAGCCCAATGTTTTTGTTAAAGACCATAAGCACAGCACGCTATAAGAGAATGTTTTTGATTCATGCTAGCAGTGTGGCTGTGGGGATAACAACGTCGGTTTGTCCACCTTTTTGGTTCAGACGGTAACATCTCAGCAACTACTGAATGGATTACAGTGAAACTCTGTACAGATATTCACGGCCCCAGAGGATGAATCCTACTGACTTTGGTGATCCTCTGACTTTTCCTCTAGCGCCACCATGAGGATGACATTTGTGACTTTAAGTGAAATATCTCAACAACTATTGGATGGATTGCCATGAAATTTTGTAGACATTCATGTTCCCCTTAGGATGAATTTCAATAACTTGATGATCGCGTCACTTTTCCTGCAGCGTCATCATCAGGTCAAATATACATTTTTGTCCAGTACTTTGGCTTATGACATTCCCATCAGCCTCAGCTGTACTTTGTGTTTAGAGCTAAATAACAAATGTTATTACAGAAAATGCAAAACTAAGATGGTGAACATGGTAAACATTTTACCTGCTAGCATTGTCATTGTGAGCATGTAAGCATGCTGATGTTAGCATTTAGCTCAGCCTCAAAGAGCTGCTAGCATGGCAGTAAATTAATTAGTTAATATATTGATAACAACAAATTATTCTACGTACCTGCCAAGGTATTCACAATACCGCAGTTTCTTGATGTACTCTGGTGGCAGAGAGAGAGGCAGAACTCAGACATGCTTGTTATTAGTCAATGTAAATGTCTGTTCATATGAAGCACTCTAACTATACGCAGTGCTGCCCTACAAATCACAAATCCCCTATAATTCAAGAACGTTTGACGCTCAGTGTCATCTTTACAATCCAATACTCACTGGGCTCCACCTCTGTCCCACAGCCTGCACACAGGAAGTGTTGCAGTGCCACTACTTCACTGCGTCTGGAGGAGGAAATATAAACAGGCAACTGTGAATGTACACAACATCTATCTACCTATCCATCTGCATGTTGTTATTGTGCTGGTTTGCGTTTGTATTCAGTGTTATTGAGTCTGGTCAGATGTAATGAAGACCTGTGGGTTGGCTGAACAGTGAAGATGATCTGGAAGCGGGGTGGTGCCCAGCTCAGGGATCCTCTCATCCTGGTCCTCAGTCTGATCTCCTCTGCCAGGCTGCCGCTGCTCACCGCCACACCTCCAGTACCTGGCAACTGGCAAAAACAGAGAGGAGAGGGGAAAGTTCAGTTTCCAGTTCAAGATTGTTTCTCATGGTTGGGTGGTGGAAACAAAAGGGTAGCCAGAAAGCAAAGGTCTGAGTAGCAGTGAAAGTTTTGCTTGTTGAAATGCATGTTTTTGTTAATTTTTTCTATGTTTTGGCATATGAAGCAAAGTTTAAATGCAATACCTTGAAAATTAGAGAGGAATCAGGGAGGGGGAAACTATTTTTCATTTTCCACACCAATATTTATCCCCCACAGTATTGTTAGCATGCCTATACACAACCAAGCTGATTGGTTAATCCAACTGCATGTCAGAAGCTGAATACGGCTCAGCCAGTCAGCCTTGCCCCAGTGGTCAACTGCAGTACTGAAACAAAACATTTCCCTGAGCCCTGTGACGTCATCACAAGTCTATGGCAGAGGGGGAGGGTTCAAGGGGACAAAACACTAATGAGCATGTGCAGTTGGCCTGCTTCATGGTTTGCTTTCGTGTTGAAAGCAAACCAAATCTAAGTCAACCTTAGACTGTATATATAGATGGACGATGCGTCTCCACTTCCTCCCACCGTACAAAACTGAAGCAAAAATATCCCAGATATGGGAGCTGCCATCTTGCGCTGGTGATGTCATTTGGAGTCTGCACAGTAGTGATCGGGGTTGGAGCCGCGGTATCGAGGTCCCACCCATGCACCCGGCCGAGGGCGGGGCTGAGTTACACACACACAGGCAGAGCAGAGAGCGGCGGAAAGGATGAAGCGTTGCTTCGGCTGCAGGTTCACACAAAATCCGGCAACGTGGCTCCTTCCTGCAGGATTGTGTGGAGGTGTGGCCGTGTTAATTTGCTTTAGAACGTAACCGCTGTGAAACAATCTCTCTAATTCACTGCTTTGTTCTCCCTAACGCCGCTCCCTCTCTTCATTCACTCTCCAGCTCGGTCGACCACCACTGCTCGCTCTCTCTCTCTGTTGCTTGCTGAGGAGGAGGGGCCGGGGAGGAGGGGCCAACTTTGAATCGTGTACTTAGAAAAAGCAACCTAGAAATCCTACTCGTTCTGCCTTTGGAGTCCAGTATCCAGTTCTTATAATACATCCATATTTGGAAACATTAATGTTATACCCAAAATCCATATAAAAAAGTATAAAACAAACAGCGAATGACAACCACGCACGTTTACTTATTTGCATCCTGGAAAAGCATGTTGCACCCTTCAAGTAACATCGCTAGTTTGTGCTTCTCATGTAATCATGACATTACATGAGAAGCACAAACTGTGGGATATAAACCACTGATAAAAGGATAAATATTACATAATCCAACGAAAGAACCTCCTTGTTACACTAACATCTTTGAAGGATCTTCAACTTCACATAACCAAGAAAATAAGTGTCGCCCACAGACTAGATTAAACCAATTATAAAGCAAGAGTTTTCATAGGTGATATCTGATTGCTGTGTGTGTTCTCACCTCCTGTAGTGAGCTACGGAGGCTTTGCTCACGCCGAGGCCCGTTGGAAGGAAGCCAGCTCCTTCTGAACTCCAGCACCAGCTGCTGGGCCAGCCACTCTGCACTGCATTATGGGACACCACAGATTCACTCAGGAATCACAAAATCAGAACAAAGGTACAGATTTGATGAGACATTTACTTAAAGTCATTTGTGTGCTGGGTTTGTCTTACTCTCTGAGAGAATCTCTCGGTGTCAGCTTAGTGTCAACTCCACAGTCTGGAATTAAAACACATGATATTCACGAATGTTGAATTCATATTCAATGCAGTGTCAACCTAGAAGAAAAGAATTCCTACGGTGAGTTATAATACATCCCCTTACTCATCTGTAAGTGTTAAAATCCCAGATGTTTCACCTGTAGAAAGGTGCTGGTAATACATAAGAAGACTTTCACCGCTGTTCGTGTCCTGTGTGAAACCAAAACTCAACGTTGACTTATTTTAAGTTACGTACGTACGACATGTGACTTACTGTGAATTACTAACGTAACGTACTTATTTCAACGATGATCTTTTCCTAAACCTAACCAAACTACGACCATTTCACAACGTTAACCACGTGTTTGTTGTTACCATGAAGAAGGCCCGGTGCGCCTGTTGATGGTACTCTCCAACGGTCATATAAATCGTTTCGTGGAATGGTCGTATATTTCGTTTTGGGAGTCATTGGCAAACGACCTATTCTGTCATGTAGGTATGAGGACAACTGAAGATAACTCAGAAGAGTATATCAATATTTTTAGGGATGGCAATGTTGCTCGGTATTTCAGTCCACCACTTTGGTCCAGACTGAAATATCTCAACAACTATTGGATGGACTGTGTTGAAATTTGGTTCAGACATTCATGTTTCCCTCAGGATGAATTGTAATAACTTTGGTGAGCCCTAACTTTTCGTCTAGGGCCGTGATCGGATCAACATTTTAATTTGTCGAATACTTTGGACAAATATATTCCTAGGAATATAGGACAAATACAGGACTTTAAAAAGTGAAAGAGACATGTTTCCCCCCATCCCCAGTGGAAATTTTGACCTTGATAAGCAGTTATTTTGGAAATTTGGGGATTTATAAATGTATTAGATTTTACTCCTGTCACTCTTCTATATTCTATTATGTCTAAATGTACAGTGAAAATAATTTTACCTTCAAATCCACTGTCAGTGGAGAGGACAGAGAAAGTCTTTGGTTGATGTTCAGCCTCGTCATTCCCTGCTTCCTCCTCTTCTTCATCCTGTGTGTGTTGGTGTGTGTGTACATAAGAAGAGTGTGTGTTTCTATGTGATGTCTTCACGTCTTTATCTGAACGTCTGTGTTTGTTCACACCTGCACTGCAGCAGTGTGTGTGTCTGCATGCTTTATATCTCTGATTGTGTTCGTGTGGCGGTGAGTCCTCTGCCGAGCTCGTGTGTCTGCGCGTGCACATGTTGCAGTGTGTGCGTTGGTGTGTGTCCGTCGTGGAAGTCCATCGATTAGAGCTCAGAGTCCACTTTACACCTTCCAGCACCTCCAGCACCATGTCCACCACAATGAAATGAGCATTTTCCTGCACACACAGTCATTCGTTCATACAGACACTGATGAAACAGCTTGTCATCATTATTAGCATTTTTTATTTAAGGAACATACTGGCAGAGTATTATCCAGGGTCAGATGAGCAGATGGATATCATTTTCATGTCTTCTAATCTGAGTCTGACCGTGACAGCAAACATGGATCTTTCAGATGCCAAGAAGTGACTATAACTTGAAATTGTGAAATATTTGCCAGGTGCATCATATTGCTAAGAATTAAAATGTACTAAAAAACTGTAACTGCACTGTACAGGGAACTCTCTACTCAAAGTTGGTAACGTACCTTTTCCAGCTCACAACTGGTCTTGAAGATGTCTGCAGATAATTCTGGGATACCGCTGCGCCTTTTCTCTTTGCTGTGTTGTGGTGAGGTAGAGAGGCCTGACAACACACACACACACACACACGGAAACAGAGATATTATCACTGAATCAAATTAATTTCTGCACTGTGACAATGTTTATTGTGCAGCGTAAATACATGCATTTATACAGTTTGCATGAAAGAGGAATCCAGTGGGATGATTATGTTCCTCATTAGCCATAAAAAGAGAAGAAATACACAGACAAAATGGCATCGATCCATGTGACCGACCACACCACAAACATTTATGCAAACATGCAGCATGGCTCTGGAGATGGCAGTGCCGGTCTGTCAGTCCACCTTGGTCCAGACTGAAATATTACACTACTATACTATACTACTGAGACACAGACCAGGTCCCCTCAGCATGAATCTACTGACTTTGATGATCCCCTGACTTTTTTTCTAGCGACTGTGGGGTTGATGTTTTTTGTTTTTTACTGAAATATCTCAACCAGTATAAGGTTGATTCAAGTAAAATTTGGTTCAGACATTCATGTTCCCCTCAGGATGAATTAATCACTTTGATCCTCTGTCCTTTCATCTAGCGCCATCATCAGGTCAGCATTTTAATTTGTCCAACACTTTGGTTTATGATTAAAAACTAAAACTGCAAAACTAATGACATTCCCATCAACCTCAGCTGTACTTGGTGTTTAGTGCTAATTAGCAAATGTTAGCAAGCTTACATGCTAAACTAAGGTGGTGAGCATCATGCTAACACAGATGCTAACTTGCTCACAATGACGCCTTGTCAACCACATGTATAAACAGTATTTTCCACAGGAACGTGGACAGGACAGTAATGACGGTCCTCTCCCAGCAGCAGAGGTTTTACATGACCTTGTTCACAAAGAGCATGAGCACATGATCACAGGAGACCACAACGCTCCTTTTCTGTCAACATCAATACGCCATAATGTCAATTTTTCCTAATCTTAAACATGATCACTGTCTTTCTTTAACCTAAACCACGTAGTTTAATTTTTATAAACCTAACCAGACCTGAGCCACAAAGGTGGTAAATCAGGATATTGGTTATTTGGGAAGGCACTGACAAACGACCTATTTGGTCTTTGAGGTCTTGTTGTTGTCAGCAGTTTTGCATTGCATGACATTTGTTGTCCTCATAAAACCCATAGTTAAAGACTCAGATGGTAACCGGCTCTGTGAGGCTGCTCATCCAGAATCATAAATGTTTGTATAGTGAAGCCAGACAAGTTAAAATGAGCCGCACTCGGTTGAACGCCCTCCGAGAGGCAGGGCCTCGGTTCGGCCTCTGGCAGGGCCTCGGTTCGGCCTCTGGCAGGGCCTCGGTTCGGCCTCTGGTAGGGCCAACTCTTTGACTGGAGAAATAACGTGAGGAACTGTGGGATACCTGGGTTACTGTGGCAGCCACCTTACTGCTCCCAGTTTGTCTTATCTTCAGTTTCGTCAAACTCAGAAGTATTTTTGGCACATTTTGATGTTGACAAACACATGACTCCATACAGTACTTAGTATTACTGCGGCAGTCGTCAGTCGTTTCCCCTGTATTAGAAATACTGTGCTGCTCAAACATTGTAGGTTAGCTAGTTTATTGGTTTCTGGCTATAAGACTGATCCAAATCAGATCATAACTAGATTTGGGAGGTTTGAGAAATCACAGGTGTGCTCTGTGCATGTAAACACAGCCACTATAGGCAGAGTAGATACACCTGTAATAATTAAACCTATTCTACCTGATGAGTGAGGGGCATCGCAGCTGGTTAGGCCCCGCCCTCTGTGTGCCTCAGCCAATCCCTGCTGTTCACTGAAGGGAAGGTGGAGGCCAGCGCTCAGGACGCGGTTCAGATTTGATGAGACAGAGATACAGCGCGGCTTCTTGTCCTCCTGGAGCGGAGATGGGCGGTGACAGGAGCTCGGTTTGGACCCCAGATCGTCCAAACTGGTGACTGTCAGGCTCCCACACTGATCCAGAGACAGCAAACCAGAAGCAGCAGATGGGGACTCCAAGCTAGGAGAAGATATGTTTCACAAAAAACAACAACCAGGATGGTCACATGACAAATCATAATATACAATTCCACAAATTCAAAACGTTCAGTCTCCATGACAGAAGTGTCCCGTTATGATGGAGACAGTGTTCTCTGTCCTAGGTGCCGCATTTTCTGTAAATCTTGCCAGGACAAAAATCTCCTCGCGAAAGAGCCGACTCAGCAGATCACCTCCAGACAGCCAAAACTAATCAGGGTTCTTTTTTTACAGTAAATCTCAAAAAAAGGAAGAAAATAAATATAAATCTAGGGGTTGGAAAAATGAATGACCTTCGCTTCAGCAAAAGGAAAACCCTCTCACCTCCTCCCCTCATAATTTCCTTTCAGTCCCTTAAAAGATCAACACATGAGGTGTTGTTACTTGAATGATAACCCCGCCCCCCCTTTAACCTCTCCTGTGCGTTGTTACCTTGGTGGAGCAGACGTGTCGCTGCCCCCTCCATGCCAGGAGACCGGCCTGTGGTGTCTGGAGATGACCGGGCTGCTCCTGGGAAGGAGGAAGCTTTCGTCCTCTGGATGCAGAACAGTGTTCCCCTTTCTTCCTTCCTCACTGTCATCATCTTCACCCTCATCAGCGTGACTGTTAGGGGCTTTGTCACTGTTGTGCAGAGCAGAGCTTGAGTGTGGGTTCAACTGGGAGTGAGGGGAAGGTGCGAAGGCCTCGTGATGCGTCCACTTTGTGAAAGTTGGCTGTAGGTGTTGATGGGAAAATGTTGTGTTTGTTTCCCCTTCACTGGCTTCTGGTGGTGACAGAAGGAGAAGTGGGATTGATCCTGAACCAGCTGGCCGATGGTTTTGGTGAGAAACCTCTTCTGGAGTGGCTTATAGAAAGAAAGAGGAGAGAGACGTGTGTATTTTATCAATAAATATTTCAAATGCAACTGTCTTTGCTGAGGGATGAGACGGAGTTTCTTGGGCTCTTTCCGCTGAGCTTTTACAAGCTGGTCTCGTGTTTAAACCAGAAACAGTCAGAAGCAAAACTGAGAGGAAACAACAAGAAAGATGAAAGGTGTGCATGCAGACAAATGATTAATACCACTTCCAGATATTTGACATTAAAAGCCTACCAGGAACAGGAAGGATGTTGCCATTTGAGCTGGTGGAAGGCTGTTGATGTGAATCATGTTTGATCAGTGTTTCCCCATACACAGCAGGTCTGTACAACTTGATGTTTCCTGTGTAACCGAAGTCTTCAAAGCTCTTAAACCTATTTTGAGGGTGCGGATCTTACCTGTTGCTGTCAGAGCTGGAGTTACAGGTGTTGGAGACTCTGCAGAGACACACCAGTCGACGTATCTGGTTGTCTGGGGAGAGGAGGCCATGCCCCTGCAGCTTCCCATCTGCACAGAAGAGGAGAGACAGTTTCCCAATGACAGCAGCTTTGTGCAAACCTCCTGGTGCAACAGTGCTTCCTGAGTGATGAGAAAACAGCAACCCACCGTGGCAGTGAGTAAGGATTTTACTGACTCAAAGAATACACAAATTCCCAAATACAGATATCTTCAGGCGGTTGATCAATACCAGTGATTGTAAGTTGCCAACCTGTTGAGATTTGTGACTTTCAAAATTCACTCGTCCTTGTTTTTTTCTGCTTGGAGACGTGTGCAGGACGTTTTCTCAGTGCTGCTGCAGTTCCTGCTGGCTGTTCATGGAGGCTGATCAGGATCATAAAACAACCACAGGGCCATTAAAAGTCAAAGTCTGAAGCTTACTGCCCTCGTTTACACTGAGGGCCATACACGAGATCACACAGCCAGTGTGTCAAGACGTAGTTTTAGGATTATGACATAGCTTTACTTTCGGGAATTGAACGCTTGTAGAAATTTTGGCAAGTACACCTTTTCAAATCCATCACAGCCCTCCCAGTGTGGAACAACACATCGTCACAGACATTTGTCAAGACAAGAGACGTCTCACAATACGTCTGCACTTGTGCAACTTTTATGTGTATTTTTTAGCTCAAACCAAAGTCCACAATTTCCAATATTTGCATCTTCCATTAATAGTATTTTCCACTCACAAATTTACAAAATGTGAGTGCCCTTCCTGCTTCTAATATTCAGGAAATTGAATGAAAAGCTGAATTGAGCGTCTGTGTAAATGCACGTGTGTGATATCCTGACCTCCTCTGGAGTCGAGGGGCCCTGATTGTAAACTTCTGCTTTTGGTTTTTAACCTCAACCTGGGAACAACTAACGACTCAGGCTGCACTCTTTACAACCTTACACACAACATACAGTTGATATCTAACAGGACTAACTGTCCTGTTAGATATTGGGAGAAGTCTGACTGCAGCAGTCTGAACTGAATTTAGTATTGGTTATATCAACTTAAAGAAGCGTGAATGTGTTCCTTAGTTCTTTGCAGAACATGAAAGTTGTCATATTTGATCTAACCCTTCATGTAATGTCCAGGTCTCGGGTCCTGAACGTTTCTACCTTCAGTGTAAACTCCAGCTTGCACCAGTTCTGCCTGTGGTATTTCCATGACATTATAATGTGACAGTTTCACAGCTTCATAAACATCAGCTGGTTTCACATCACACAGTCACAATGAGAAGCACACTGCTGTAATTCATCAGCTCCGTTCTCATTCAGTCTCTGCAGTCGCTGACGCTCTCACTCTTACAGTAAACAGTAAAGATGCAACTCAGGGAACATCAGTCAACAGATAACTGTTGGACGTAGTGCCGTGTAATTTGGTCCACACGTTCGTGTTCCCCTCAGGATGAACTGTAATAACTTTGTTGATCCTCTAGCGCCATCACCAGGGTAAAATTTTAATTACCTGCAAAACTGACATTCCCATCAGCCTCAGCTGCACTCTGTGTTTACTGCTAATTAGCAAATGTTAGCATGCTAACACATTAAACCAAGATGGTGAACATGGTAAACATTATAGCTGCTAAACATCAATGCTAGCATTGTCATTGTGGGCATGTTAGCATGTTTACGTTAGCATTTAGCTCAAAGCTTTGGGCCTCACAGACATGATGGTCATGGGAGCAACGAGAGTGTGCTTTATGTGTAGATGAATAACGTGAAAATGATTTCTTGTTGGGATTTGCTACCCTCCACACACTGCATACATTTAGATGGATTGCATAGCGTAAAGTTTCCTTTCATGCTCGTCTATGTGTGTTATAATTACGTTTACAATCAAGCGCTGGATCAAGGGTGCGCCTCCTAATATAGCAGAGAGAGGCAAGAACACCGTGCATCGTGCCTGTTTGGATAGGAATAACAAACCTGCCTCTGGGATCAATAGTGGCAGTTTTCACTTGATAAAGTGCAAGTTTATGAATTAGAATGACCACTCCTGAGGCCTGGGAACTATAACCTGTCCCTGCCATCTGCTTCTCAACCTGATGACGGTGTTAGATTCCTGTATAAACACTGTTCCTGATTGTAAATATTTAAGTCGTGTCATTACTTGTTTTCACTTTGTTAGTTTTCCAAGGCCTCTGACACTCCATGCTGTCATCTTATGTAAGATATTAAGTATCATGAAACAATCTGGTTCATATTTTTGAGATATGGATTCTGAAACATCAAAAATTAACCAAAAAATCCAATAAAACCAAAATACACAACACTCATCGACCTCTGACTGCCTTTTCCTTTCTCATCCAACTGGTCCTTAACCAATTTCTATTTAATCCTTTTGTTATTCATTAGAGATTCAGCCCTCCAAGTCCTCTTAATGATGAGAAATAACAAAAAAACATGTAATGTGAAAATGTAATACCTGAATTTTAAAAAGGTCTCAAGTTGTGAGAAGAAAAGAAAAAGCAGTAATTCATATTTTAATGCTAATACAGAAATCTGTAAAACGCAGACCATGACACCAAACAAAACGCTGTAATTTTCACTTTTAAAGACTGAGAACAGTGTTGGGTTTTAGTCTGGTTGGTGGTATTAAACAAAATTTCACTCTACTTTTAGAAACGGAATAAAACTGGCGGTCTTGGGTTAAAGGCAGAGCTTCCTGTGTGAGTGCAGAAGTAAACTCTGATTGTGAATGATAATGCCTTGAAGTACCAAGATGTTTCCTATTTCAGTAAAAGCAAAGTGCATTGGACTGGAGAACAGAGTGACACTGACCAAAACACAAACAAGTAAAAACATCTTAAACGCCGCACGACAAATCAAGCTACTCACCATTTTCTAAACTCCTCAACTGAAGCAGCGAGGAAACCTGTCAGAGGCCGAAGGGACTGAAACGAGACTTCATCCACCAAAATCTGTCGCAGAGAAAGGAAGAGAGGCGGTTGGTTATCAGCACTTCCTGTATTTAACAGTGGTTTGTGCTTTCTGTAGCTGAGCAGTCAGCAGTGTTTCTCCAGAGAACAGAGAAGCTCTCGTTGTACTACACGGCAGAGATCCCTGAACTCTCTAACAAAAAAAATTAAACGTGAAAATTTAGTTAGAAATACAACGTCACTTGCAATGTTTGTGCCTTATTTCCTCTTTAATCTGAAACTATTTTAATGACAGGCAGTTTATTCATTCTGCATCAAAACGGGATTTTATTTTTGGTCATTTTTGAAATCGGCTGCGTACCTCTTAAATAATTTCTTCCTGTGGAGAAAAGTGGGATTTGGCTGAAGAACATAAGAGCACAGAGTAAAGGAAAATTGAAATCGAATAAAAATGGAGAAGATTGGCAGAAATTGTGTAAAGAGAAAATGAAAAAGAAAAAAACTCTTTATGAAAAAAGGTTCAAAGGCTGTGATGATGCATCATCTTCAGTCTAACAGTAGCCACAGATATGATGACATAAGGCTGCGTTCAGCAGAAATGTGCGTCAGAAAGCGTCTCAGCTCAGCGGACCGGTGGCTGTCACGTCAGCTGGCAGCTGGTAGAGAGGAAAGAGGAAGTTTTACTCAGTCGAAGTATCAGTGGGTTTGATTTTTCTTCATGTTTGCAGGAGAAAAAAGTAGAAGCAGCTCAAATTCAACCCTATAAAAGCCTTTGAATGTTTGTTTCTACACACCGAGAGGCGTCCGGAGAGCCAAAGAAACCCTGGACTGTCCCTGTGTGTAACGTCGGGGTAAACCTACTGTACAAACTTTAAAGTTTTAACCCTTCAGTCAAGTATTCTTCTGTAACATTAAACATTCCTGACTAAACAAACACATATTTAGGTTTTATTTATTAAGAAATGAATGCTCAAAAACTCAGCTCCATCAGGACTGTGTGGGTGCGGTTTGATCAGATGTGATAGAGAGATGTCATCAGATTTTGATTCAAATGTTACTCATTCCTGGTGTGACATCACCTTTTACTAAGTGATGTCACTCATGTGAAAAAAAACCCCAAAACTGTTCAAACAGAAAAACTTGTGTTTATGTGAGATTCAAAGACAGTCTGCACACTGCCGCTGTGTGTGCAGCGTGAAATCAGATGGAGGTTGTAATTATTACGGTCAGTATTGCTGCACCACCTGTGTGTGTGTGTGTGTTTGTTCTTAAATGTCTTTATTTGGGAGGTCCAATTTGAGTTTTAGACCTTGAGAATGAGGTGACATTTTTAGAAAATGAGGACATTTTTGAAAAATTACATTTTTCGGAAAGTTTTCAAAGGGCTGTTTGAGGGTTAAGACATGGTTTGGGGTTATATTTAAAATATAGGGTTACATTAGGGTTAGTCTATGGGATGCATTGTACATTATGTCAATAAAGGTCCTCACAAGTATACAAGTACAAACATGTGTTGACACACATAATGTAATCGGTGATCAGCACTGTATATCTGCTGACACAAGCTTGTTGTGCAGTCGGTTGACTCAGCACTCCTGCTGCCCAATGGAGCTCTCCCACTGTCACACACACACACGCACACACACACACACACACACACACACACACACACACACACACACACACACACACACACAGGCTGCATGGACATCAGATGGTAGTAAATACGGACTGTTACCTGCAACACAAAGGCGCTTCTCTCTCTGCTTACAGAGCTGAATCCAGGCCTGCTTCTACGTCAAAGTATCAACTTTTATTAAACAAATAGTTTGTCTGGAATTATTCCTTTTCAAATCAATGACTAATTTAGCAACATAAGTTATACTGGCAAAGTCCACAAAGTTATAAAACTGAAAAAGAAAAATATAATTTAAACAGCCAAAACGTTTGGATCTTTATGGGTATCGAACCTTTTTTCAGCACTGAGCAAAATGTTTATGTGGCACCTAGTATCAAAAACTGTGTAGTACCAACAGTTGCCATCAAATGTCTGGTAATCTTTATTATCTTCCTTATTGTTTGATCCGATAGTTCCTAATTTAAATCATGATGGTGTCACATCTAGACTATTTAAAGTTCTTGTGCGGCTGTTTGAGAGTCGAGAAGTTTGGCTTCTGTTGGTGAATGAAAGAAACAGATTTTGTAGAAGAAACATGGTTATATTTCTCAATGATCATCATCATTTATGTGTCGGAACAGAAACTCATCAGCGCTAATACTGAACAATTACACATCACGTATCAGAATCAGAATCAGAAATACTTTATTGATCCCAGAAGGGAAACTCTTTGTTACAGCAGCTCGCCTTTACGTCAGTGCACACAGGAGAAAGTATTAGTAAAAAATATAATACAATACACTATAAAAAATATAAAAACAGGTCAGAAAATAAATTAAGTACCAGGTCGGTATAAGTATAAGATAAACTAAGTGTCGAGTACCAAGTGGGTTTACCGGTTGATGATGAAAGTACAGTATAATAATACAATGTAACCTAATAAGTAATAGTAATAAGCAGAGGTGCGTGTACTGTCGAGAGTAATAGAGGTATATGATATTAATACAATAAATAAGTAAAAGAAAAACTAACATGGTAAAACTAAATATTGCACGGGAGTATTAAACACAGAATATTGCACAGTTATTCAAGTATTGCAGAGATGTTAATGATCAATGTCCAGTTTAGTGACTTCGGGTCATACAGACTGACCCTTAGAGGGAGGAGTTAAAAAGTTTGATGGCCACAGGCAGGAATGACTTCCTGTGGCGCTCTGTGGTGCATTGTGGGGGGATGAGTCTTCCGCTGAAGGTGCTCCTTTGCTTGACCAGCACGTCATGGAGCGGGTGGGAGACGCTGTCCAAGATGGCGTGTAGTTTGGCCAGCGTCCTCCTCTCTGACACCACCGCCAGAGAGTCCAGCTCCACCCCCACAATGTCACCGGCCTTACGGATCAGTTTGTTGAGCCTGTTGGCGTCCGCTACCCTCAACCTGCTGCCCTCAGCCTGCTGCCCTCAGCCTGCTGCCCTCAACCTGCTGCCCTCAGCCTGCTGCCCTCAACCTGCTGCCCTCAACCTGCTGCCCTCAGCCTGCTGCCTCAGCCTGCTGCCCTCAGCCTGCTGCCCCAGCATGCAACAGCATACAGGATAGCACTGGCCACTACAGACCCATAAAACATCCTCAGCATTGTCCGGCAGATGTTGAAGGACCTCAGCCTCCTCAGGAAACAGAGGCGGCTCTGGCCCTTCCTGTATCCAAACAAGTATCAGTAGCTGTGTTTATGTGGAGTGCTTCGCCTGCAGCTGTTCAACCCAGGTGACGTATCTTGGCTTGGGTCTGGAGTTGGAAAGGAAGATGCGGGCAATTCGAGGCAGGGGAGGTCTAACGAAAGACGAGCGGCGTTGTGGGAAATGTAGGATCCAGCGTTTTTAGAGCTTGGCGTAGTCTAGTGACTAAAAATCAGGACATCTCGGCTTCTGCTGCATCGATGTCGACCGCTTCTTCGTAGCCACAGAAGCGGCGAAGATAGTGGCGATGTCAGTCTGTCGCTCGGTCCATTTTAGTCCAGACTGAAATATCTCAACAACTATTGGATGGATCGCCATGAAACAGACATTCACGGTCTCCAGAGGACGAACCTTACTGACTTTGTTGATCCTCTGACTTTTCATCATGGGTCAAAGTCTTCACTCACCCACTGAAATATCTCACCATCTACTTTATGGATTGGCACATCATTTTCTACAGACATTCGTGGTTTTCAGAGGACGAACTCTCCTCACTTTGGCGATCCCCTGAGTTTTCCTCTGGCGCCACCATGAGGTTGACATTTGTTGTGATCTCTAATAACTTTGGTGACAGCCATGATGATGAAACAGCATACAGGGTGGAGATGGAACAGTTAGCGGGCCGACACAAGGACAACTACCTGTTTCTATAATCAGTATTTTTACATTAACAATGGATCGCATGACTACTTGATTATAGCAGCTTTACGCAGGATTACAACTGACAAAAAGTATTTTAAAGGCCCTGCACGCCCACACAGTCATCTGGTTGGTTAGGCCCATGCTAAGAAGAAGAAGAAGAGCTCTAATCAGCCATAATAAGGGAAATGACCTGTGTGGGTGGAACATGCTGTAGGTGAGCAGGTCCTTTAATGACAACATTTTGCTGCTGCAGCATGTAGACTCAGGAAAATGTTAACTTTTTATGATATTTACTTGAAAAACAAACACTTTTTTTCATCATGTAGCAGTGGTTTCCCACTGGGAACTGCAGCCCTGGGGTTAAAAAGGTTCCCAAACACAATGCAGATCAGTTTCACTATAATCCAACTCTGCTCTTCCAAAACAAACGCGTAAAGCCGCCAGCGTTTCCCCTGATGGCCGTTAATGCAAGGAGTGAAAAACTGACGGATGGACCGCCTCCAACATCTTCTGTGATGAACAAACTCCTGCTGTGTCACTTTAACTGAAAATAACTCAGAAGATCCCCAAACGCTGGGAAAGAAAGTGAATAAGTGTATTTCCCCAACAAGAGAAAGCACTACACGACCGATGGTTCAGGAGGTTTGAACCAGTGTCGTCTCATTGAAAGAGTAAAATCTGTAGTAATCCTATGATACAAAGATGGTGTGAACATATAATCACTGAACAAAATGTTTTAACAGCCAAAATGGCTAAAAATTAGGCCATGGGCCTCCACTTAACAAGATTTTGTTCGTTTCTGTTATGAGTCTACAAATAGACTAAACGTTGTCCTCAATGTTGAGCATTTTTTGTGGGTTCATGGGCCCCTAAAAGGACCAGGATGTGGGGTCAACGTGTTTGAAACTAATTATAAGCTACTACAGTTTCCTGTAACACTGTGGTAAAAGCTTCTGGGGCGCAGCAGGCACTGATTCTGTCCAGCAGGTGTCTCTGTTTACCGAGTTTCCCCTGCTGTTTTAATTTCCTTGCAGATTCACAGCTGCGCGGTCCAGTGCGCAGCCGCAGTGAGTGAGCTCCGTCAAGTCAAAGAAGAGCAGAGTGAAACCGGAAACGCAGAGGGACTGTCTTCTTATTATAGAAGTTGTTGAACTTCTGTTTAATTTTGAGTGTGTATTTCTGAGACTTGACTGTAATCATCAGTGAAAAAGACCCAAACGGCACAAACTGGGCTGTATATCCACCCACACAACTACACAATGCTTCTGATAATTTTCATTTTATTCAAGCTGATTCATAGCCAATATTATAGTTCACAGACAGTTTTCTAGTTTCAACGAGGGTTGCTAGGGTATTATTTACATATTTGTAATATATATTTGTTTTTTGAACAGTAAATCCATAAAGAAACACACAAAAAAAGAAGATGGGGGGATGATACACACATTGTTTACAAAATTAATTTGTAAAGATGGCCGGTCTTTCTAGCTATGTCGGAAACATTGTAAAGTGACTGAGATTTGGAAGTTAGTGTTAGTAGGCGTAAAGGGAAACATACAGGTCTATACAAGTCTTTATGGAAACTTCTAAATATGTGAAAACAAATGAGTCAAAGTTTCCAAATGTTTCTAAATGTTTCTAAATGTTTTATAAATGTTTCTAAATGTTTCTTTATGTTCTAAAGGTTTCTAAAAGTTCTAAATGTTTCTAAATGTTCTAAATGTTTCTAAAAGTTCTAAAAGTTCTAAATGTTTCTAAATGTTTCTAAAAGTTCTAAATGTTCTAAATGTTTCTAAATGTTTCTAAATGTTCTAAATGTTCCTAAATGTTTTATAAATGTTTCTAAATGTTTCTTTATGTTCTAAATGTTTCTAAAAGTTCTAAATGTTTCTAAATGTTCTAAATGTTTCTAAAAGTTCTAAATGTTTCTAAATGTTCCTAAATGTTCTAAAAGTTCTAAAAGTTCTAAATGTTTCTAAATGTTTCTAAATGTTCTAAAAGTTCTAAATGTTTCTAAATGTTCTAAATGTTCCTAAATGTTTCTAAATGTTCCTAAATGTTCTAAATGTTTCTAAAAGTTCTAAATGTTTCTAAATGTTCCTAAATGTTCTAAAAGTTCTAAATGTTTCTAAATGTTCTAAAAGTTCTAAATGTTTCTAAATGTTTCTAAATGTTTCTAAAAGTTCTAAATGTTTCTAAAAGTTCTAAATGTTTCTAAATGTTCTAAAAGTTCTAAATGTTTCTAAAAGTTCTAAAAGTTCTAAATGTTTCTAAAAGTTCTAAATGTTTCTAAAAGTTCTAAATGTTTCTAAATGTTCTAAAAGTTCTAAATGTTTCTAAAAGTTCTAAATGTTCATTACATTACTGTTTGTGTTGGTAAAGAATCAACAACGTGGTGTGCTGGCCGGTATTTTATTTTGAAAGTCACGACCGGATGATCTTTGACGCTTCACGCGCAGACAGGGAGGCGGACGCGGCGGCGACAATCGAGGAGGAAACTGCGCGGCTCGGCTCGGCTCGGCACGGCACGGCACGCCTGTATGTCCCGCTGTCTGCCTGAACGTAAGCTAACCCCGCGCGCTCTCTTTCTCGGATACAACCGACACGCACACGCGGAAAACAGCGGAGAGGGGGAATACTATGGCGACGTTGGGGCCGGAGTCGGCTCGTCCTCCCCTTTCCCAGCTCGGTTCTTCTCCGTCGATCCAGTCTCACATCGGCGGCGCCAGCCTGCCTCCCAACCGGGGCTTGGAGCGGGCGCTGGAGGAGGCGGCGGCCAGCGGCGTCCTCAACCTCAGCTCCCGAAAACTGAAGGAGTTTCCCCGGACAGCCGCCAACCACGACCTGTCGGACACGGTGGAAGCAGGTAAGGACCTCTCTGGCATCTCTCCCCGACCCGGGGTGGGGGCACCGGGGGCACCGGGGGCACCGGTTCTGTGCGGTAACGACTGCAGCGTGGATACTTTCCTCACTGACCGCTGTACTTTTATTTATAGTGCTGGCGTTTCCGTTACTCGCTTGAGCCGCGCGGGGAGTCGAACCCTCAACCCTGGGGGTGTTAGTAGGCTCGCTGCCTAGTTGCGTTGAATTTAAATGCAAACTTCTGCTTCACCTGGACCGGATGCACGGTTGGATGCAACTCGTCCGTTAAGTGGTATTAGTGGTCACGCTGACGCTGCGCGGCCGGCCCTGGCTGTCGCTGTGGACAAGGATTTGGGTGATTTTTTATATACACACATGATGGCACTCATGGAAAAAGGTCCTCGAGTTTCCAGTGTGATGTCTGCAGGATCAGTGGGCCTGCAGCGGAATTCCCCGCCACTTCCTTTTTAATCCATTTAGAGTTGTAAACAGGCATGGAGAGCAGGCTGAACCCAGACTGACTCAAGTCTGCGCTGTGCGGGTTTTTCTTTTTTTAAATACGGCAAGCCAGAGGGGCTAAACACGCAGAGAGCAGGTTATCATCTCTGCAACGGTGACCTACAGCCTCCTCATGCACGCACTAGTTTTATTTTTGTTTTGTTTTTTAGATTAGATTCGACTTTATTGTCATTACACATGTAAGCAAGTGCAGCATATAATGAACATATTTTACAAGTGGTGCTATGGACATTACACACAGATGGCGTTACTATAAACAGAAGTATGCTGATGGATATGCACAGTAATGAACAGCAGTGCAGTTTATGGAAATAGTTAACAGTGCATTTAGTTGAGTTACTGCAGTGTTCAGTAGGTAGTACTGGAGTGCAGATGATGCAGGATGTGTGTAAATAAATAAATAGTCCGGTAGTGCAAATGAACATTTAATGACGGCATTTAAAGTTAAGGAGTATGGGGGGGGGGGCAGTGGAGTCAGTATGTGGGGGTCTGTATGCACAGATTTGGAGAGGAGCTGCTTTAATGTGCGGTAATGACTTTTTAAAGGGTCAGTTCACTTCAAATAAATAAAAAACAACAACAACAAACAACCTATTTTCTCACTTCACCTCTATAGTGGCGTTTATCCATGTCAGCAGTGCTGGTTTAACTGTTTTATGCTGTCTTTATGAAGATAAATGAATGGTGTGGGTTGTCCAGTAAGTAACTGTTACTGGGAAAAGATGCAGCCGGCTCTCTTTCAATGCTGTGACCAATGCTTGCAAACAAGGTTCCATTCACCTCCACTGTTTCGGCGACAGACGTCTCCGAACCTGGCCGGGCAAAACTGAAACCATCGACTTATCTGGCTGAAGTCTGTTAGCAAAGAAATCAGGGTCAGCTGCGTTCTCAGCGACGTCATGTCGCTGCGCTTTACTCTGTAACGTTTTGCTTTTATGCGCTTAAAAAGATAATAAAAGAAATGTGGCTTACATAACCACAGAAACACACACACACACACACACACACACAAATAGCATGACGTACAACAGTGGAAACTGTAGGACGGTCGGTGAGAGCACGGAGGCCGCGTGGCTCAGTCTAACACCTTTTTTCCAGCACGCTGGATCGGATTCAACCTGCTGGTAGCTGAAGTTTTGTCCAGAAAACTTACTTTCCACGAACTCGAGCTGCTCGCAGCACTCACCTGTAATGTGACAGTATGTCGTCAGTCGTGGTATGTAGCTGAGCAGTTTGCGAGATTATTGTACTTTTGTCTCACGTCTGAGAGAAGATTTCTTTCTATTAGCAGTTGTGGTGCTAAATGTGTTGTTTTTTTTTTAAAATAAGAAGCTCACTTAAGGCCTTTTGGGGCCGATCCTAACTACTGATTAAGGGCCTCTGATCCAGTCCAGTACATTTATCTTCTTACACGTTTTTACAGAAAGCTCCCCCATAAGAGAGCCTATAAAGACCCCAAATGAGGTTTTAACTGTGTCTAATTAAGTGAGGTTTATGATAAAGCTGTATGCGTTTTGGCTGCAACTAATTATTGCTTTCATTATCATTTAATCTGTTGATTTAATAAAATAAAATAAAATAATAATCCGTTAATACTTCAGTCTTTTTAAATTGTCCGTTATTTCTTCACACGGCTCCCGACCAAATATCCCAAACGTATTCACGTTACTGTCTTTATAAAACAGAAACGCAGCAAATCCACACATTAGAGAACCAAGAGTGCTTCGTGTTTTTGTTCGGCTAATTTGTCGTCAAAGTTGTGGATTGTCAACTAATTGATTAATCGACTAATTGTCTCAGCACTGTTTTGTCTTTGCATCCAAACTTTCCAGACTTGTTTTGAGCCCTTTGTTGATATGAGGCTTTTGTAAAACTCTGTAGCCTTCTGCTTTCAGAAAATGAGGAAGTGCATCTCCTGTCGGTCTCCTACTACCCATAATGCCTTGTGTTATGGGGGTTGTTTTCTGTAGTTGGTTTAGATTTTCATTTTCACTCCTTCACTAACCAACAGCATCACATTTGTCTTGTTCGGGGACCCGGAGCTTGATTTCCTGAGGGTTTGTGGCACCTGGAGTCAGATAGCATTTGTCCAGATTTACTGCGAGGCTGAATGAGAGTCTCTCGCCAGCAGAAGACAGGAAGTGGAAGGTTTTAATAATTCTGTGTTTAGATGAATGCGACATGTAATTAAAGCCGTTCTGCGTGAGACCACAGATTATGGAAGGAGGAAATGTAAATATATCCAAATGATTTCCCGTTAGCGAACGTTGGAAGCATCGTCAGGAAGGAAGAGGACAACGTGGCTCTAAATTGTCACTTTTTGGTTTGTCTGTAAAATGTAAGACATTAAACAGCCCTCTAACTCCAATTATTAGACCTTTTCCATTCAATCACTTAGCTTGTTGTGGAGCTGACAGCAAATATCTAACTCCTAAAGCTCCTTTCACATGAACTCAGCTGCAGCTGTGCACACCGTGTGCACATCATCAGTCCTGTTGTAGCAGTGACTTACGGTCCATCACTGAGCTGCCTTTGTTCAAAGCCAAACTTAAAACCCACTTATTTAGAATAGCTTTTAACACTTAGTGGCCCTGTGACACTTCTCTTTATCTCAACGTTGTAATGTGCTCTGCTGACCTATTTGTACTTTTATTATTATTTGTTATTATCATTATTATTATTTTTTTATCTCGTTTTTAACGTCGTACAGCACTTTGGTTCAGTTTCGGTTGTTGGAAGCTGCTATAGAAATAAAGTTTGATTGATTGACAGTAGCTCGCTGAATTAAAAACATGCAGCGATGCAAAGTTGTGCAGCCCTGAGGGTGATGAGGCTTCGTTAATCCGGCCTACAGACTTCAGTGCCAGACGGACTCATCCGGACGAAACAACTGAACATATATCAGAAAGCTGTGAAGAGGGAACACACATTAATGAAAGGGCGTCGTCTTTATTTATCAGATCATTCTGGTCTGATGGCGGTAAACCGTTGTGTCCTGTGTGTCGGTTCGACAGTGTCTCTGATCACACGAGAACTGTGATCGACCCCCATGAAATGAAATTAGACGAGTAATAACAGAGTGAGTCGCTGTGACGGATGAACAGAAATCTGCTGAACTGCACAGTTTGTCAGGCGCACCGCATGCATGCACACGTACTTATACGCATTTGAAAATGCAAGCACACACGCTGTGGTTCAGCCTAGTTTCATGTCAGCAGCCACACAAGCCTCAACTTGTAATGAAACACAAACTGGAGCTGTTTTCCTTAAACCTTCTTGTAACTGAGGGTCGGGCTGTGCTGGAGAAGAACTCGTTTGTGCCGCCCACATGTGAAGGCACAAGTGTTTATAGCTGTTCTGAGCCGCCATGGTCAAAGATGGAGAGGAAAGCCGGCCTCGGGGGTTGTGATATAGTTTTCAGACAGTCTCTCCAGGAACGCATTCGTGTTGTTGCACTCGGTTGTTCCCGTGAAAAGTAAGGACTGGGGGGGAAAATGAGAAGTTCAAACCCCCTGGCAACTTTCTCACCTCTGCACAGCTGGCCAGTCATGGCGTGTAGTGACACAAATTGTCAGACGAAGCCCCCCCCCCCCCCAATTCAAACATCAGAAAGGTGTTGGGGGTGGGGGCTTCAGGTAACACAGCTAGCAGTTAACACGGCTCTCGCGCCGAAACAACCTCGTTCTCTCACTGAGCAGCATCACCATGTCAGCTGGAAATCAAGTAGCTCAGTTTACATTTCCAGAAAACTGGCAAAAGAAAATGCTAATTAATGTGTGTTTCCATCCACTGCTGTTATGTGAATGTTAGGATGGAGGTGAACAGCTGGTGGAGCTGATCCTGCAGCCGCTGCCGTTAAAGCGCAGCAGAAGAAGAGGACGCGGCGAGATGCAGCGACATTAAAAGCTCAGACGATGGAAACATGACGCTTCTGTCGGTTTAACGTGTTCATGTGAGGAAGGCTCCAGCCTCCTCATCGCTCCACACGCAGCTGATGCTCTCAGCTCTTCGCTTTAAGTCGCGTGCTTCATGTACGTCATGTGTTAATAGCATTTTGTTTTTATCGCTACCCTTCCACTTTTTCCCCTGATTTCCTGGCATTTCCACTCAGGTTTTTTTATGCGCAAATTGAAAATGCTCCTAAAAACAGGTGGATGGAAACGCACTTGATGTCTGTGACTTTACAATGATTCTTCGGACATGTATCGCTGCGCTCTTCGACCACCGCTGCTCGTTACTTGGTGGAGCATCGTGCTGCTACCAGCGTTAGTGTTCTCTCTGTGTTTGCGACGACCACATTTTGGATTGGGTCTAATTATCTTTGGGTCTATCTTGAAGGCGAATCTTGAAGATTCATTTATCTGGGAAAAACGTTGATTAACACAGAATGAATCGACCAGTTTGATTAATTATTTTAAGTCATTTATCAAGCAAAAACACCAACCGTTCTCTGACCCCAGCTTTGCAAATGTGAGGATGTGCTGCTTTTCTGTTTCATATCATTGTAAACTGAATATCTTTTATTTTTTGAACTGTTGGTTGGACAGAACCAGACATCTAAAGACAATTTACAAACTAATCAGTTGATCAGAAAAAGTAAATCACTACAGTGACCGCTAATTAAAATGACTATTAGTCCTTACTGCCTATATCATTTCATATTGAAATAGAGAAGAGGAGTGATGTGGGGGAGGCACCGAGCACTTGGAGTCGTGGGGGATTTTTTTAAGATGGAGGTTATCACCTGAGTCCAGGAACAGAAAGATGAAGGAAGGTGATTTCCAAACCAAACCAACCTGTCAGTCTGCTCTCACTCGGCTTGTATGGTGGTATCAACTGCAAATCAAACCATGACTGTGTGTGTGTGTGTGTGTGTGTGTGTGCGTGTGTGCGTGTGTGTGCGTGTGTGAAGGTGGTGTTGTCCTGTAACTGCCAACCGGCTGAGGTTTTAATGGTTAAACATGTGCCTTAGTACTGAGGAATAGCTTTGCTGTAAGGTGGACAGTGAGAGTTTTTATTTCCTCATGTGTATGTGAGAGTCTACATGAATGATTATGATGTTTTTCATTTTATTTTTGAATATTCATAACAATCTATCGTGTCCTGAATAGCAGAATCGATCTAAACGTGGTAATAGGTCTGTAATGATTACGTTCTCGGAGGAAACGCTGAGTACTTCGGAGTTCTGGAGGATTTCAGGTGGATGTCACCTGAGTCCAGGAACAGGAAGGTGATTTCCAAACCAGCCGGTCAGTCTGCTCTGACTTCAGAGCCCAAACTGAAGACTGCCTTTTTTAGTCTGATCAACAACCTGTAGGTTGTAGGCTGCAATATATATTTGACGATTATTTGGCTTGGTCCATAAAATGTCACAAAATATTGAAAATTCACATCACAGCTGGTGGACATATTCAAATGTCTTGTTTTGTCTTTTGAACCCAAAGACAAAAGTCTAAAGAAACCAGCAAATACTCACATTTGGGAAGCTGGAACCAGAGGGAGCTGGTGCTTAAGAAAACGATTAATCAGTTATAGGGCTGCAACTGACTATTCTCATCAGCGATTAATCAGCTGATTGTTTTCCCAATTAATCGGTTTATAGTTTGATGTATAAAATATCAGAAAATAGTTTTATAAAAAATACCATGAAAGATTCCTAAAGCCCAAGGTGATGTCTTCAGATGTCTCGTTTTGTCCGATCAGCTGTCCAAAATCCAAATATATTCAACAGACAAGAGCATCAAATCCTCACAAACGAGAAGCTGGAATTAGAGAACGTTTGGCATTTTAATAAAGAAAAAAAAAAAAGACGATTAGCAAAATTGTTGCTGGTCAATTTTCTGCCGATTTGATTGATTGACTGATCGTTTCAGCGCTGTATGGATGTAAGTGTGGGTTTGTACGTTTCATCAGTTTTGTTCTTAGCTGCAGGACGCTCAGCTGTTTTACTTTCTGTTCTTCTACTGTTACTGCTGCTTGGAGACGATACAGAAACACCCCGACTGCCTTTACTGTATTCTACAATGCAGAAAATGACTGGTGGGTATTAACACTGTGTATCTGCTGTGTGTTTTTATATATATATTTATATATATATACACACACATATATACATACCAGGGGTGGAAATTAGCACACTTCATTTCAAGTTGTGTATATTCCATAAAGGTATAACTCTCGCAGCATTATGACGTCTCTATTTATGTTTGATTGATTTGATTACAAACGGGGGTATGTGTACTGTATGTTGATATTATAATATCTTTTATTGAAGATTTCAGGGGTAGCGTGTTTCAATAGACCAATATCCCCTAATCGTTTTATATTACACCACTACTGACTCCATGTATACTGTAAGAACATGGGGAGCATGTTGAAATACTAAATTATAATATCTCTATTTAAGATTTCAGGGAGATTGTGGGTCATGCCCATGCGCAGAACCGCAAAGCAGCACATCTCGACAGAACAGCGGTTGAGAAAGCGGCTGGTAGGTTTTGGAAAGTGGCGGCCGCAGTGGAAGGTGGACAAAAAAGTGAATTTCCAACACAGAATATACTGTACGTTTGTATGAGTCATACTGACAGAAACAACATCCCCTGTGTGTGTGTGTGTGTGTGTGTGTGTGTGTGTTTGAACCACGCAGAGAGAGATTACGTAAGATTACGAGTTTGTGATTCACATTATAACCATCTGCAGGGTTTTTTCGAATCTGACTGACCTCCTCTGCTCACACCAGTCACACAAATCCAGATAAAAATAGATCTGCAGTAAATGTCAGACGAGAATCTGCTTCTAAATGTGTTTGTTCATCCTCCCACTCGTTCAGATTCTGTCTCTTTCTGCCCTTCACTACTATTTCTTATTTTTGTCCTGTATTTTATGCGTGAAATGTACGATAAATCCACACAATGAGGCCGTTCCTTTCCTTCGGTTAGCTTGTCATGCAGTTTCAGTCTATGCAGGTGGCTTTCTTCACGGTGTTAAAACAAATGATCAATTTGTCGATCGACAGAAAATTAATCGAACAATGTGAATACGTCTGAGGATATGTAAAGATTTGCTGCTTTTCTCTGTTTTATGTCATTGCCAACTAAATATTTTTGGACAAAACAAGACATTTGAAGACCTTTTCTGACATGTTTTAGACTAAATGATAAATCAACTGAAAAAGTAATCAACAGATTCAATTGATAGTTAAAATAATCGTTAGTTGCAGCCCTACTGATAACATCAGCTCGCTCTGCTGCTTCTTTCTGCCTTCTTCGTTCGTTATGAGTAAGGTGACAGACGGACAGATTTGGTCTCGTGGTCCGATGTGAAGGTGTTTCCCTTCCAAAGACGGGAAGAGAAAAATCGATGGATTATATTGACCTGCAGACGTGGAGCAGCAGTCTGGTTCATGTCAAAGGAAGGTTAACCCAGAAACACTGGCCTCCCTACACTGCTCTTGAATATGTGACGCATATGTGGAAATCGAATACAGATATCACTGCGGGAGTTCAGTACAGAGGGTAGACTAATTAACAGTAACACCTTACAGTATAATGCAATCTAGTACAACAGCAACCCAAACTACAAATTTACCATAAGCTCTTAGGGCCCTATTTTCGTGGCGTCGCAAACAACCAACACGAGCAGCGCTTCGACCATTCCTGTTTTTGAAATTGGCTTTGCCCGTCTGTGTGGTGTTTTGGTGCCCAGCGCAGAGGGGGGTTCATTCAGAGACCATTTACGATGTGAAATAAAGAAGAATTCTGACTGAAATGGCGTCGGATCGCTGCGATTTTAAAAACGGCTTCACCAAACCATCCATCCATTTTCTACCGCTTGGTCCCGTTAGGGGTCGCGGGTGACTGGAGCCTATCCCAGTGACTTTGGGCCTTAGGCAGGGTACACCCTGGACAGTGGCCAACTCGTCGCAGGGCGAACACAGACACAGACAAGGACAGACAACCATTCACTCTCACATTCATTCAATACGGGCAATTTAGAGTTATCAATTAACCTACACATGCATGTCTTTGGACGGTGGGAGGAAGCCGGAGAACCCGGAGAGAACCCACGGTAACACGGGGAGGACATGCAGACTCCACCCAGAGAGATTGCGTGATGTTGGTCCGGTCCGGGAATCGATCCCACGAACCCACGATCTCCTTATTGGGAGGCAGGAGCTTTAACCGCTCTGCCACCAAACCATTTTTTCATTATTTATTTTTGTCGTCATTGTACTAATTAACTGTTAAACAACACGTCTGCCCGTGGCTGCAGATTTGTGGTGCATCGCGTCGTGCCGCTCTGCATCATCGAGACGACGACAACATGATTTCCTGGAGAAGCCGATTCTTCATTTGTTGAGCGGTCGTCGTCACGCGTCTCTGTGATTGGCTCAGCTGTATTTATTAATCAACACGCTCTGATCTATAGTCACCTGCACGGAGCCCTTTTGCACTTGGTGCTGCTGCACATACATGCACCAAAATAGCAGGCGCGCTTGGAGACGCCCACACAGTCCATGCGCCCGACACGTTTTTGGACAACAATGGAGCAAATTAAATGTAAATCTGGCCTTTAGTTTTTTGATATACCTTGTAATGGATCAAGTCGAGCGGTAATTTTGGCCTGATAGTGATGCCAGAGGAGGTCAGAGGTTGAGGCGTCAGGATTCATCCTCTGGGGACCGTGATTGCCCAAGACTAAAGAGTAGGCATGACCAACAGGCTGCTCCTCCACATCTGTACCGCACCTTCCCTTCTCCAGCGTCTTCTATTATTCAAAACTTAATTTCTGATGTAGCGGTTTCTTGAGGACGTCCGTCACAGCGCAGCGGCGGTACGAGAGGGATGCAGGAAGTGTTGGGACTTGCAGCAAGATGCGAATAGAGTTTGTTGTTTTTAATGTGGATTAGAGTGGATGGTTACATGATGTGTGCCTAAGCCATGAGACACCGCCCAGAGTTTATCACCCTCACTTCCTCACTGCTCTTCCTTCCATTTAATTTACATTGTGTGTGCACACACACACACACACACACACACACACACACACACACACACACACACACACACACACACAGAGGAAGCTGTGGATTCCCAGGAATGTGGTGTGGTGTTGGGTTAGAGGAGGGTCCATCCGCTCAGTGTTCCCGCCACACCTGAACGTAACGACAGCTGGGACAGAAGCACACACACTCGGACACACACACACACACACACACACACACAGTATAAATAAGAGGTTATTTATACTTGTGAGGACACTGAGTATTTTCTGTAACAGCTTTTTTATTTATTTGGTAAATTTATCTGGTAAAATAATTTTTGGTTACAGACCAAAACAGTCTGTTATTTGCTTAAACTAACCCTGACCTTTAACCTCATAAATGCATTCTTTAACATTAACCCTTAAACCTCAATTAAACCTCTTGCCATTGATGGAAGTGGTATTCACAGAAGGCTGTAAGGGGGAGGGCCAGTGCCTCATGCATAGTGAATGAAGCAGTTAATGGAGCAGTTAATGGAGCAGTTAATGGTTTCTCTCAGAGGAGCGAACAGCTACAGAGACACCAGACAAAATGAACGAAGAACAGGAGATCAGAGTAGAGCACAGTGGACTGAGATAGAAAATAATAGAATACAATCAAACAGTACCGAATGAAGGCCGACTCCTGTGCAGAGACCTGCTTCAGTGTAATGTAAAATATAACAGGTTGGCTGTTGTTCTATATTTAACTCACCACCATTAACTTGCTGACAGTGGCATTAGTTTAGCAGGTATCCATCCAGCTATACCTGCTTATCCTTTGAAAGGTCACTGAGGGATAAACATATTTAAGGATTATGACAAAATCAGTCACAATCATCAATCACAGAAGTTAAAAATGGCCTCTGTTCCTGTAGCTTTGGCCCGACAGTGTATTTTCTTCCAGAGGGTTTGAGTTGCTTTCACTGTTCTATTAGAAACTACATTGAGCAGTGCAAGCTAACGGAGCAGAAGCTAACCTGAGGACGGGTGGGGTTGTGATTATCTTTAATGACACTGTGAGGTGGAGCAGTGACGACTGAGATGTTTGTCCTCCCACCAGCACACCGAGACAGGAAGTGACCGCTCCCCGCCTCATTGTTTTCAGGAGGCAACAGCTCGGATCTTTTCCTGTCAGGGAGACCAAGGATCCTCCCCGCCCCACAAAACTTTAAAGTGCAGCCACAGTTGACCAACAGTTGGCATCATTTCTGCTTCACGCCTGCCAAACATTAAACGTTTGTGCAGGTATTTGGTAAATGGCCTGTAATTGGCTGTATTTATGTAGCGCTTTTAGCCAAAGCGCTTTACAATTTGCCTCTCATTCACTCGCACTCTCACACACCCCAAGCTACCATGCAAGGCGCTGGCCTGACCATCAGGAGCAATTTGACGTAAGGATTGAAAAGTTGACCTGATGAGGCCGCGAGGATCAGAGGATCACCGAAGTTATTACAAATCATCCAGCGGAAATCATGAATGTCTGAACCAAATTTCATGGCAATCCATCGAATAGAAGACATTTCACTCAAAACCACAAAAGTGAACCTCATGGTGGCGCTAGAGGAAAAGTCAGGGGA
Source organism: Siniperca chuatsi (assembly GCF_020085105.1). NCBI lineage: Eukaryota > Metazoa > Chordata > Actinopteri > Centrarchiformes > Sinipercidae > Siniperca > Siniperca chuatsi. Next base: position 27,597,225 of record NC_058053.1, read on the forward strand.
TCCCCAAAGTCAGTAGGATTCATTATCTGGGCACCATGGATATGTACTAAATTAAATGCCATTTTCATCGAATTGTCGTCAAGATATGTCAATACAAAACAAAAATATCTACCAGCCAGTGGAACAGGAAAGGTCAGGGGATCAGCAAAGCCAGCAGGCTTCATCCTCTGGGGACCATGAAAGTCTATATAAAATGTCATTGTCCATCTAATACTTGTTGAGATATTTCAGTCTGGACCAAAGTGGTGGATCAACTGCCAGACCGGCATCGCCATCCTTAGAGCCACACTGCTAGCATGGCTAAAAGGCGACTGCAATGTCTACTGACTCTGGTGTGTGGTCACAGCGTTGATGGTGTACCACGACAGCCCCCCTGTCACTGCCGGAGCACTGATGTCACTCCAAAAGAGCACACCTATTGGCTGTTGGCTGTTACAAGTCGTGTTATTGATCATCGTAAACATACACGTGAATTTGACAAAATATTCTTAACGCAAGGTCCACGTGCTAGCTTTTTCCCACCGCCTCCTTTAGCACCATTGCACTTTTCCTATACAGCAGGTCTAGACCGTACTCTTTCTAATATTATTTACACAGACCCAACAATTCCCACCATGAGGAAGGACTTGGCGACAGTGGCAAGGAAAAACTTCCTTTTAACAGGCAGAAACCTCAAGCAGAACCGGACTGCCTCGAACGGACCTTAAGTTACGGTTATTTTGTCAGTCTCCTGTTCCCAAAGTCAAGTATTGACATGTTTGTAGGCCATTTTTCTGTGATGAGACACTGCGTCTGTTCAGAAGAGGATCTTTGTACATCAGAAGAGGTCATGACTTTACTCTGGGACACCCGATCGCTCAGCAAGATCACTGAGCCCGGCAGGAAGTGATCTTTTCTTTTGATACCTGACACCGGAGAGTCAGACTGCGACCGCGGGCCGTGACATCGCTTTACACACTGAAATCATGAAGATGATGCCACATCATTACATCATATGCTTTTTTAACTTTTTTCTCTGCATATCTCCTCTTGCTGACAAAATAATTCACCCCAGGCTGAGTTCACTTACAGCGGTATTCTGCAGTTATGTTGGTGTGCGTCACTATGGCAGTGCAGTGATGTGTTGAGGTCATATCTTTGTGTTTGTGGGTGTTTGTGCCCAAATTAGGTCTTTTGAGGCTTTTTTTTTTTTTTCTATGAGTGTTTCTCATCGACTGCGGCACTCTGCACAGATCAGACCAAATCTCTGAAGCTGCTATTTGGAGCAGAAAATAGAAACACATTCACAGACTACAGACCAGACTTCTCTCTGGTAACGAAAACCTGCATCTGCAGCACATGGACTCCGTGGACACCCACCAGGGATGGGTGGGTTAGCAGGTGCCGTGAGATTTAGTACAGATACTCATGTTACCCACAAGATAAATCCTAAAGGTGATCCCCTGACTTTTATCTCTAGCTTCATCATCAATTTAAATTTGTCCAATGCTTTGGTTTATAACCAAATACAGCAAAACTAATGACATTCCCATCAGCCTCAGCTGTACAGTCAGCTGTGTTCAGTGCTAATTAACAAATGCGAGTATGCTATTGCACCAAGCTAAGATGGTGAACATGGTAAATGTTATTATCCCTGCTAAATGTTAAACCTGCTAAACATCAGCATGTTAAAATTGTCATTATGAGCATGATAGCATGCTAATGTTAGCATTCAGGTCAAAGCACCACTGTGCCTAAGTACAGCCTCACAGAGCTGCTAGCATGGCTGTAGGCTCTTAGCGAATATGTAATCTATATGGCAAATTCAGTTCTTTTGAATGTCAGTACCCTAATAGTAGCTCACCTGGTAGAGCATGCACCCCGTCTACAAGGCCGAGTCCTTACCGCAGAGGCTCGCGTTCGAATCCAGCCCGCGGCCTTTTGCTGCACATCATCCCCTCTCTCTCTCCCATAGATAATTTAGATTAAATCCAGCATCCAGATTTGATAAAATGCAGTTGAACCCCAACCCCATTAGACATTTTGGTTAAAATTATATTTTACCATACTGTGTGGCCATGAATAATCTTTTAATCATCGCTCCTCATCTGAGATCAGACGTGCTCTTGTAGTGTGAACAGTACTGCACTGGCTTTAACATGTAAATATTTTAACAATTTTTACTTTTGGAGTTGAGCGAAAACAAGAACAGTTTGCTGCCTCATGAGCTGTAATTCGGCAGTAGATATTCCACCAGATAGATATTCCAGTAGATATTCCACCAGTCTCTACGGGGGAACGCAATCTCAGGAAAAGCAGTAGAAGGCTGACTTTTGTTAAATATGAAACACATGAATATCCCGCACGGCCAAGTCCTGCTGGTCTTGAGCGATCGCTGTCTGGATCTCTATCCTGGAGGGTCGTATAATGTGTGAACAGGCTTGAGACCTGGATAATTGTACATGGAAATCTTTTTATGTTCAGTGTGTGAAAGCTAGGGTACGGTATCGGACCTCAATACGACTAGCTGGTCAAATTTGTAATGTTGTTTAATTATTCTTTAATCTTTATGAGACAGTTCCAGAGTTAAATCAGAATTTTGCTAATTTTAGACTATTTTATTTAAACTCTTGTATAACTGCTTGTGTTCGAACAACTTTTAACATTTAAGAACTTTTTTTACTTAAAAAAGTAGGGTTTTTTTAAATAAAAATAAGACGGTGTCGTCCCTCATTCGTCCAGGAGTGTTTCATCGTAGAAAAGGTTTCAGTCGTAGTCATCTGGACACTGTGAAAATGGTTCTCAGACCATTTTCACAATTGAGAATGGCTTCCGGATGGGAGCCGAAACGTCTTGATTCTGAAAACAGTGTCCAGATGACTACGACTGAAACCTTTTCTACGATGTTTATATAAAAATATGTTTATATTTTTCAAAGTAAGGTATTGGACATTTCAAACGACGCCGAGTGAAAGTGGCTAATTGGAGTGCATCCAGTTCTGTTGTGATATCGCACCAGCAGTCCGTTTTCTTTGGTCCGAACTGGAGATGAGAAGTAGATTATTTTTTTTTTTTGCTGTCTTTTTATATTTGGTTTGTTTGGGTTCACACTGACTAATGACACCCCAACCTCCTGACTCACATGGAGCTTGTTTATTGAACCGAGTTCTGGTAACCTGACAATGACTAGTCCACCCACGCGGCTATAGTTTACCACCTCTGACTGTACTGATGCTCTGAATATGAGCGGTACAGTCTGCATGCAGGATCTGCATCCATCTCGCTCTACCCATAATCCCTTTTGATTTGTGTTTGTTTGTAGTGGGTTTAGACCGTGTTAATGAATCTCAGTACTCAGACTGTTTTTAGGCATTTATGTGCAGTCATATACAGTTCAAATAACATCACAGTTAATATAAAAGATTAACAATAAATACAGTGCAATGACAGCAAAAGAGTTCAGCTAACAATTACTAATGGGTGTGCAATTCAAGAGAATATAAAATGATAATCTCAAAACAGTTAATACAAAGAAAGTATGAAACAAATAAAGCTACATACAAGCTTCAGAGTTTCTAAATCTGAGATGTACAGTGTGAGCGTGTCCTGACAGACGCCGAATCCCTTTGAATAAATAAACAGGAACAGTGTCTCATCCCTCCAAATGTAGGCCAAATTCTCCCCACACACACACACACACACACACACACACACACACACACACACACACACAACCATAACTGGTTCACCATGACAAGCACACACACTTTCCATACCCCTTTCCTTCAGGCTTATCCTAATATACCATGAAAAGCACATGCCGGCATACATAAATACATTTTCACATATGCTCATAAACACACACACACACACACACACACACACACACACACACACACACACACACACACAAAAGCAAAATAAATCCACATCCAGCCAAATGAAACCTGTGGTATTAAGTCTCATGAAGTGAAATCTGTTCAAATTTAATCTCAAGATTCAGTGTCTGGCAGCCTCACCTGCTCAGGTGTGACATTAAATCAGTGGTGTGTGTGTGTGTGTGTGTGTGGTGTTATCCTACATACATATTCATGAGAGTTTATTTCTGCGTAGATATTTTAGGTCTGGTGTTGCCGTCATGAAGAGTTTGTTGATTTCATCTTTTCTGTGGTCCGTGTCAGACTTTTCACACTCAAACCACGTCCTTCTTTTAGGAGCGAGCTCCTCGTTTCGTCCCGGCCGGTCGGAGTCCTTCTCCTGTTCGGAGTTACCCCGTTCTGCGTCACGTTCACCAGACTCCCCCCCCCCCCCCGGTGTTTGTTTGTGTTGCCTTCACGCAAATTTCCCGCCTGCATCCGCGCGGATGACGAAAATAATCGCCGTCTGCGAACGAAATAAACAATAGAGAATAATATAGAACGTTTTCTATCGTAGCACGATATGTATCGTCAGATCACACCGCCCTAACTTGACTTAAACAATCTGTGCTATTTTTCAAGGATGTAACTAGCTAGCTAAGAAGAAAGATGACACCCCCATTCTTAGTCCCACCTAATTGGTTGACTCTCTTCAACTGGGGAAATAGCCCGTAAAACAGCACCTCCGCTCTTGTTTAGCACGGGCGGTGTATGTTTCAGGTTAGGCGCTTGCTATAAAACACTGCAGGGAAAGCAGGAAGTTCTGGTTTCGCTTTTCAAAATTGCGTCTTCAAATTAATGATGTTTTTAGTAAAGTTGAGCTTCCTTCTCCGAACTTATTACCCTTCATATTTCCTGTGTTTATGTGCTAGCCAATCAGATTTCTCTGAGGGCCAGTGGCAGCCCTTGCCACGCCCCTCCCTGGACGCGCCCTGCAGAAGTATCATTTTGCATTTTAAAGACGTCATTAGCCAGAATTGCTGTAACATAGTGCCCGGACTCCTGTGTGTCTGCGTGTGTCAGGGTTGGTGTGTGTGTTTGATGAAGAGTGTGTGGTGTTTTTGCGAGCATGCCATCCCCTGCAGTCCTGCCAGTGGCACACACACACACACACACACACACACACACACACACACACACACACACACACACACACACACACACACACACACACACACAAGAGAGAGTTTAGTGATATGCTGACAGTAGAGAAAGATGTGGGTCAGTGGTGGGGGTCTTGTTGTTGTATTTGATGATGATGTGTGTGTGTGTGTGTGTGTGTGTGTGTGTGTTGACAGTGTGCCTGGTGGGTTGCCAGTTTGAGGAAACTCCCCCTCTCTAATCCTGTTAATGTTTCTGCCTGCCAGCTCTCTTCCTCTTTTTCCTCCGTGTTTCTTTTTCTATATTTCTATTTTTAAACTTGACATTTTTTCGCTCCGTCTCACGCTGTTTTTTTCTGTCTGTCCTCCATCAGAGATTTGTTCTCCCCCTTTTTTCAAAGCAAGGTTGGTACTTTTCTGTTTCTGCTGCTTTTTTAAATAAATGTGAACCTATTTAATGATCCGCTGTAACTTTGATTCCTCTGTCACCTTTATTTTCAGTTTTTCTAGCTGTACAAATAAACTCACCTTTCCTTTTCTGGTAAACGTAATCTGCACACCTCCACTTGGTTACATGTGGAATAAAAATGTCATAGATTCGACCATCTGAAATGCAAAGGCATTTTTTTGTGTAGAAATCAATATATTTCTGTGTAAAACCCCCTTCATAATCGCCCCGACCCTCTAAATCTACTGCACCACTAATCCACGACTGTCTGCTGGTCACTGGGTCAGACAGACCGAGATCCCCCAGCCTTTCTCACACACACACACACACACACACACACACACACACACACACACACACACACACACACTGTTTTTGCGTGTGTGCCAGATTGAATACAGCTGATAAACAGAGAGGCCTCTGCAGGTTTTAGACAAGTGTATGTATATATATATATATATATATATATATATATATATATATATATATATATATATATATATATATATATAGACAGTATATCTATGCATTAGAGGTCTTCACAAGTCCGCTCAGTTCTGGGGACCCGAGACCCCAGCTCAGCTGCTTATCTGAACTTTGTGCTGCTTGTTAGCTAGCCTGTACAGCTAACCTGTATCTGCTCGTTGGTGAGTCCGTTCACCATGTCCTTCCCGCATCCTCTCCTCGCCACCGCGGGTGTGGTCAAGCAAAGGAGCACCTTCAGCGGAAGACTCATCCCACCAAAAAGCACCACAGAGCGCCACAGGAAGTCATTCCTGCCTGTGGCCATCAGACTATTTAACTCCTCCCTCTAAGTGTCAGTCTGTTTGACCCGAAGTAACTAAACTGGACATTGATCATAACATCTCCGCCATAATTAATAATAATTGTGCAATATTCTATTTACTACTCCCGTGCAATATTAGTTTTCCCTTGTTAGTTTTTCTTATTTATTGTTACAGATACTACCTCAATTACTCTCGACAGTACATGCACCTCCGCTTATTACTATTATTTATTACATAATTAGTTACATTGTATTTTATACTGTAATTCATCATCAACCGGTAAACCCACTTGGTACTCGACACTTAGTTTATCTTATACTTATACCGACATGATACTTAATTTATTTCTGACCTGTTTTATAGTGTTTATAGTGTATCATATCGTTTGCTAGTACTTCCTCCTGTGTGCACTGACGTAAAGGCGAGCTACTGTAACAAAGAGTTTCCCTTCGGGGATCAATAAAGTATTTCTGATTCTGATAACCTGGAGCGTTTCTGACGGCAAACGTGGTGTTGCTTAACGTCACAGCCCGACAGGTAACGGAGAGAAATACTGCTGAAGTTGACTCGGTGGATTGTTGTCAGACCCGGGCTAGCTTCTCGTTAGCATAAAGTAAGAGGTCTCAGTCTGCCACTATTTCCCAGTACCACAAACGTCACACACACAGTTATACCTTTCTTCTTCTTTGGATCAGGCAGACTAGACGCTACAATGGCGTATTGCTGCCATGTTGTTTGTTGGTAATGTTCCTTTTGACATTTATTTATAGGTTTTATCCAATACTATACAGATATTCCATCATTTTCTTAATTTTAGTCCAGTTATCCAGGTTGAGTAAAGCGCGCAGTGTAAAAACAGTTTCTCAGGTCTTTGAACAGCTTCCTCCTTTGAAGTGCGTAATTGTACCATAATGTGTAATGTAGTTATTTTATGTTGTTATTTTAACAATACCCAGCCCTAGCACTGGGCTGAACGTTTCAGCATCGACATCGCGGTGTGTGCAATAGTCACATTGCAGGACGCACAATGTCACGTGAGGCAAATTGACTCAAACACGTCATGCTACAACTTTTTTGCTGCTTGATACAAAAGGAAAAAGAAAAGGTTCCCATTTTCCATCGCTAATCTACAAGAAAAGTCTGATATTACATAATTTAGTCCGATTTAAGGGTTTTTGGATGGAGTTTGATCAGTTCCCAGTGTGCTCTGGTGAAGGGGGGCACTTCATCAGTTTCTCAAACAGCCAAAGAGGGCCCCACTGGTCGCCTACCACAACCTCAGAATGAGCGCTGCCCCCCTTCACCAGAGCAGAGAGCGGACGGATGGCTGTGCATGAGGAGCCTGTAAGCATGCAGGCGTCGCAGATAATGTGGCCTGGATGCTGGAGGCTGGCGTTCAGTTACGGCAGGTGGGTTGTATTGAGTTTAGCTGTATTCCCGTTATCGGCAGCACCTCGTCCCGGTGCTGGTTAAAAGTTAATAAGTTCCTGTCACGGCGCTGGTCCGTGCCCCAATGTAAGAAACGCTTCACACACAAAACCTGCAGTGTCCAGATCTATCTGTACATCCCGCCGGCACACAGATAAATCCGTTTGTTGCTTGAGTTTCTGAGTTCATGCAGATTAAGCGTACAATTGAACACCGTTAGAAATAGTAGATTACATGTAAATAACACAACTCAAGTCCATTTATAAAGTTTATTAAGAAACGTGTTGTTTTTCCCAAATACCTCTCCACCTGTTCTCGCTCCACTTGACTGATCGTGGGCGATGTCATAATCGCCACGGGAGAAAATGTCTCTGGAAATCAGTAAAAGATTTATGCAGCTAAATGAATGGAAAATGACAGATATTAAATTAGTGAGAACGTTATTATCTTCTGTTTTATCTTCTTCTTCTGTCACCCAGTTGGCTACAAAATGTTCTACTGTTGGTGCAGGAGGTGAAAATAGGACTTTTATTTATTTCTAGAAATTTGTCTTTCAGGTATAAAATTATTTTGGGAATTATTTTCTATAACTTCACCTTTGGTCATGGGACATTTGTTTATGTTGCTGCTCTTTTCCACCGCGGCTGCTTGTTGACTGATAGATGATCAAGCTGCTGTTGGTGTCTTTCTCTGTTCGGGTCTGTTCGGGTCCGCCGCATTTTGGATCGGCTCCAATTATCCTCCTCTTTTTTTGAAAATGCATTTATGCACGTCAGGTAGGTTTTCCACAGTTTGGATCCAACAGTTTGGACCCGTGAAGACCTCTACTATACAGATTCCAGTCATAGAAATGTTTCAGATAATTGTAATGAGAACAGTAGACAGAGATTAGATCAACAACTGTGTGATTTTTATGTCACGCTTGTCAACGCCAACTGGCCCAGACCAGAGCAGACTTGGTCCAGCTTGGTCTTTTTAGTGTTTTTGGGGGCGCTTTATTAAAAGGTGGACAGTAGAAAGGTGACAGGAAGTGAGGAGAGAGAGAGAGAGAATGACATGCAATGAAGGTCCGCGGGCTGGAATCGAATGTCAGGCTGTAACCAAGAGAGTAACAACGGTTTCTGATATAAAAAAATCGAAAACTCGTTTTGTGCTGTGAGGGTCCTGGAATTTAAAGTTGTGATTTTACATGTGGATATGTGGGTTTTACTTATGGGTGGTTTTCCAGGAATATGTATATGGATTGTTTCAATTTATACGTAACGCAGGACGAAACATGGAAATGCTACGGAAGTTTACATTTGTGATTATAGGAATTTACAGATGGGAACAGCATACGATAAAGATGCACATGTGATTATGGAGGAGTGTTGGCACACTGATTTTGTTTTCCTCAGCAGTCTGTGGGACACAGCTGATGACCTTTTCACTGTTCATTAAATCATAACACACACACACTCACACACACCTCTGAAGTTTCAGCCTGCTGTTACTGTTCCTGATTAACGCTTCTGACCTTTACTCGTACACACAACCTGATGCTGTGAACACTCACACACATACGCACACTTTTGTGTACACACACTGTTTCTTCCTGTCACATGATGCTGTTTGGTTTACACGCGAAAACTTTATTTTACAGCAAAACACAGCAAAAAATGATTCTTCTGTTAAAGATGGAAAATTGAAAAGCTGACGCAAAAAAAGCTCCGTATTGGTTGTTGGTTTTCACATGTGGTCTATTTGTAAAAGGACATGCTGAGTAATCTGTTGCATATTAATGTTGCCTGTTTTTGGACGGTCTAATAGTTGGTCAGACAGTCCTGTGGGGTCTGAGGGACAAACACAGGACAGACCTCTCAAAACTTCAGCAGTAGAATAGTTTGAGTTTCATGATCACCAACATTACAGGAAACCAGCAGCAGCAGGGTCAAAGGTAAGTGATTGTAAAAGCACGATGAAGCAGTGTGAGTAGTGCAGTTAGTTATTTATTAACCTAATTTATTAACTTATAACTTACGAACGTATTGTTTTGCCCTGATGATTTAGAGAAATACGGTCATACACTGCGTGGTGTGGTGGTCGCTGCCTGTTTTCATTTAGATTATTTTAAACATGTTTGATTTTTCCAACTGGCATCAGGACTGTTGAGAGTGGCCTGGCCTAAAAGAGTTAGTTGATAATCCAGCACAACAGTCCAGCTCAAGCTCTCCTCACTCTAAAGAGGAGTGTACAGGAAGCGCTTCTGAATCGTCCATGTGTGACGGTTGTCCTGTCAGAAGCACAGCTCCTGAGCTGAAAGGATGGTGAAACTGTCTTCGCCAGGCCGAGGAAAATCAAACATTTACTGTCTCCATGAGGGGTGTACGGGGAGGGGGGGGGGGAAAGCATTGTTTTGATTTCATTTGCTTTTATTTATCTCGGGGTCTGGTTCACGAGTGAGGTTTAAAATGGAGCGTGACATCAACAGGTGGATAATGCGGGCGTTGTACCGGGCCGTTGTGGTGAAGAGGGAGCTGAGCTGGAAGGCAAAGCTTTCGATTTACCAGTCGATCTACGTTCCAGCCCTCACCTGTCGTCGTGGTGACCGAAAGAAAGAGGTCGCGGACACAAGCAGCCGAGATGAGTTTCCTCCGCGGGGCGTCTGGGCTCAGCCTTAGAGACCTCGGAGTAGAGCCGCCGCTCCTTTTTGTGCCGACACGAGCCAGTTGGGGTGGTTCGGGCATCTGATCCTCCCTTTGGAGGTTTTCTGGGCACATCCAACTGGTAGGAGACCCCAGACCCAGAACTCCACTGGAGAGCGTATAAGTATCGTTTAGCTTGGGAACTCCTCGCGACCCCCCAGGAGATAGAGGGATGTCAGGCCTACCTCGCTGCTGCCTGTGGAGATTACGCTTCACTAAGTGCACCAGAGAAATCAAAAACGGACTCGCAGTGTAAGAAAATGGCTTTAATATCATCGTCTGTTTGCTGAGGTCGACCCAGCTCTGCTAACCTACGTGCTGTGTGTGTGTGTGTGTGTGTGTGTGTGTGTTTTCAGGCTGCTGCTCTGTCGGCGCAAATCTTCAGCTACAGTAATTTTACTGCACTTACCAGGCATTAAAACAACTACATGTTCAGTATCATGTTATTGCTGTAACAACTTAATTAGCCAATGTTTTGGAGGCAGTTCGTGTGTGTGTGTGTGTGTGTGTGTGTGTGTGGATGATAAAGAAGCAGACTGATCTTTCTGGGTGTTCCTCTCCCGTCCTACTTTTCCTTCCAGGGAGGCAGGAAAGTGGGACGAGCGACGAAGCAGCAGGAGGACGAAACGTTGTTCCCCACTGTGCCATGAGTAAATTATTAGATGACAAAACAAACACACAGATCGTTTTCTTTACGTTTGTTTTGTCCTAAAAGGGAATTTTTACACCCCCCCCCCCTCACGAGGCTTCGCTGCTGTCGGAGCGAGGCAGAGCGAGTGGATGTGGGTGGATGTTCACTTGAACTACTCGCTCTGTTATGTAACAGTCAGTTCGTGTCGGTTGTTCTCGAGAACAAAACAGAGATTGAGAGACAAATGGACCGAGGGAAACTAGACGGGGGGGGGGGGACGAGTGAAACCTCCAAACAAATTCTGATCTGCTTATAAAAGGATCAGGCTGGTATTATGTATTTTTCTGTGAAAAGCCCCAAACCAACATTGTATTAGTCCGTCTGTCAGTACTTTACCAAGGTAATTGGTTCCTACTGAAAACATAAATATATGTCTTTACTTTGACATAAAGGGTATTTTTCTGTTGGCCAGTGTCAAAAAAGCCACATTAAATCTACTTTGATTCAATATTGTAAAACATTAAAACATGAAAAATTCCAGTGAGGGTTAATACTTTTTATGGGCACTGTATATATCGGCCTCAAAAATCCAGTATCGGTCGGTCTTTAATGATGGCCCCGCCACATACGTGACTTTCTGATCCTCAGTAAGGAACACATTTATTGTATATATTTATTATTATTGTTGTTATTACTATTCTTTGTCTTACTTCTAACTGGTAGATAGTCATGCTCTAACTTTTGGAAATACAGTTCCCATAATGCGTTGGGGGATAATGGGGGAGAATACTTTGCTGTAGGCTACACTTGACAACCTGAGCCTCGTTTTTTTGTGTGTGTGTGTGTGTGTGCGTGCGTGTGTGTGCGTGTGTGTGTGCGTGTGTGTGTGTGTGCCTATATTTGTTTACATTTTGGCAAACTGGCTCCATTGAAAGTAGCCGAATCAGCTGTCGGCAGCTCCTGTCTGCAGCGGAGCCGTGGATGTACAGACGAGTACGACTGGGTCTACTGTGATACTGAAGAAAAGTTAAAAATGTGATGATTCTCAGTGAACCTCTGGAATATAAGGAGCGGAGATATGATATCCTCTGAAAGCGTAAGCCACACTGAATCTAAAAGTCTGTGTCATGTCTGCGTGCTCATATTTGACAGCGTTATGACTCCGAGAAGGAGTGTGATTTTTGAATATCAACAGCTAATTCTATAGCAGTGTAGACAAAGTCCGCCGGGCAGATCTTTGGTGAGCGTTCCTCTCCTCACTGTGAACGATGCAGCAAGAACTGACTCCTATAGCCACATAAATGATCCACAACGAGTGTCGCTGATAACGCTGATCCCCGGACCCCTTTACTGTTTGCTGACTGTGGTTTAGAAAGTCTTTTTTTTTTTTTTACTGTGCACTTCACTGTAACTGCGGATGGATCAGCTGCACACGGAAACTGTCTACATATAGAAATAGAGTCCCTTCTGCCCTCAGCAGAAATACAAAGTGGACCTGAGATCATTTTCTGAGGTCAAAGAAATCTCCTTCTGGTGGCGCAGGAATGTTCCAGTGGCGCAGGAAAACAATTTGGGGTGTATATGTGTGTGTGTTTGCCTCCCATAAACAGACGTATAAAGCAAATCCTATGTTTTAATGGGTTTTTTTGTGTGTGTGTGTGTGTGTGTGTGTGTGTGTGTGTGTGTGAATGGCTGGTCCTCCCACAGGAATTCTCTTTCTCGACCCACGTCCATCTGCCGCAACCTCGCTCGCTCGCACTCCCTCCTCCCTCCACACACACACACACACACACACACACACACACACACACACTCCGTGCATCTATGTTTAGATCTGGAAACACTTGGATGATCTGCAAATGTGCATTTTTTTTTTTTTGCCACAGACACGTGTCCACACATATATCTGTGCAGCCGCTGATGCATACAGGATCACACACACACGCATGTTTGCGCAGACATGTGACTCTGCATCCACGCAGAAAGTCTCACGTGGTCGTCATGGTGACGTCAGCCGCCCGCTGTTGCAACATTTGCAGTTTAGCTGACTGAAGATTACAGTCATTAAACATGAGTTCATGACCCCCCCCCCCGGAATCGTTTATTTTGTCCCAGGTAAACACGTTTGGGTCATTCAGAGCAGCACGTTATCAGCTGTCAGACGTTTTTATGGCGTCGTCTTGTTGGTTGTAGCTGCTGCTCTGTTGAAAGTACAGTCGTAGTGATTTAGGTGCTGTAAGAAAATGGAGAAAGGATAAGCACTTAAGTTCATACTGCTATTGATTTTTTTTATATAACTCAGAAGATGTTGCACTCTAATCAAAGACCTTCACGCAAAAAGGCCCAAATCAAAATAAGTAATTGAAAAAATTCTAAACGCAAAATTATTATTTAAAATGTCTTTTTATTGGGGAAAATGAAAAAGAAATGAGTATGCATAACGGAAAAGAAAATAGTACGCAATAGCATTTCTGAAAGGAATAAACTTGCACATTTGAATGTAAATAGATTTCATTTGTCTCTGTTTTCCAGAGATATTTTTCAGGGTTTAAGATGAAAGCGATGTGAAGTTTTTATTGCCATCACTTTTGTAAAACTTGACGTAACATTTGGTCCTGATTCGTCTCCATAAAGTGCCGTTAGTGAAGTTGTTGCTGATTATTAGACAGCAGTATCAGAACAGTTGTAGTTGCTTCTTGGTGGTGTTGTAACTTTAGTATTTCAGTGTCATATGAGAGCCGATTGCTGACGGCAGCAGCTTCGGACACAGAGCAGATTATCATCATCATCATCATCATCAGCACAACAGAGTCTGAGGCAGCGAGTTTTCCCTCCCTGCACCACCTTCAGCATCCTGGACCGACTCCACCCGTTTCCTTTGTAGTCAGCAAGTGGTGAGGACACCGCCAAGAAAACCCCTTCCTCTGCCAAACACACACACACACACACACACACACACACACACACACACACACGCCCTGTCCAGCGTCCCTGCGTAGTCCAGCTCAGTGAGTCCACATCTGCACTCTGCTGCTCTCAGCCTGTGAGGTTTGTTTTTACCAACTGGTAGGGGTGTAACGGTACTCAGACTTCCCGGCCCAGTATGTACCGTAACATTTAGTCATTTATTTTGAAAAATGTAAACATTCAACCGCGGCTCATTGGCCGTAACTCTTACTGTGACAGTTAAGGCACTCAAAAACTGCTGTTACGTTGTGAATAAGAAAAACGAAATAACACAAATGTCAGTGATGCTCCATCGTAAGACTGTTGATAATTCCTGAACAGCTGCAGCTTGCGCTGGTTTATACAGAGCAGCACAACGGACTAACTCGCACACGTGAAGGCACACTGTAGCGGGGCTCGAACACTTCGACCACATGCTTTGTGACCGAGTATGGTCGCATATCTACGGCGATAAACACTCCTGTAGCGTTAGTTATTGCTTTGGCTCGGTCTGAATCTGCTGCGAGGAGTCTGTCTCTGTCTCGTTCGGCTGATGCCGTCGTAAGTGACACGTTAGAAGTGTTTCCACAGACAAACCCGACTTCAGCTGAACAATGTCGGCATACAGTTTGACGCTCGTCGCTTTCTCTGTAACTAACCGGGAAACCGTAACGCTCCCGTACAGGGGATCTAAACGTCACGGAGGATCCTCCAGCTCGGCTCTCTTGTTTGGGTTTGCCGTTCGGAGGCAGCGACACTACAGGAGCTTGGCTAACCTGGCTAAGCCGACTAGCATGCTACAGCTGATAGACAGCAGGTGGCGCTCTGCCAAAACGCTCCGGGTACAACTCTACAATTTCTGCTCCGCACATGCGAGTAGTCGACATAAATAGATCATTTTGACAGTAATAGTTTGAGTCACAGGCCGAACCGAACGGTTCGTAACAAATACACGTACCGCTACACCCCTAATTAACTGGCGTGTTCAACTACCTGATAATATTCATACACAGATACGTGATCAGTTCCCTAGATCACATGACTTGTTGTGGATTATTCTGGTATCCAGATATCATATACTCCACAGACTGTAAGAAAACAACCGCAAGGGTGGTGTTTCATTCGTATGAGCCTGTAGACTTACACATGTGAGTACTTGTTTGTGTGTGTGTGTGTGTGTGTGTGTGTGTGTGTGTGAAGCAGTAATCACAGAGCCACTGTAGTGTTCACTGTATAATCCCCGACTCTTCATCTCTTTTCCTTATTATTCTCTCTATTTTTTTGTCTTTTACTCTTCCTCTCCCGTTAATCCCTCACTTCATAGTTGTTATCTCTCATTTCGTGATGATGATGATGATGATGATGATGATGATGACGATTAAAGAAAACAATAAGGTTCAACACTTCTGTTTTTACGGTTTCTGTGCTGCACTCGGGGTGAAACTCTGCCGGTTTGGTAGTGTTGCTTTTTTGGTTTTGTGCTATTCTTGTGTGTGTGTGTGTGTGTGTGTGTGTGTGTGTGTGTGTGTGTGTGTGTGGTGTAAAGCCTGTCATTACTGAACTGCAGGGAGGAGTCTCGCCTTTTCCTGCACAACCAGAAGATGCAGCTGCAATACACACAGAGTTTATACTGTGTGGCAGACGCAACCAGACGACCTGACTCTGCAGATTTAGATTTGAACCATAAGGACCAGAAACACTCGGCATCTTCAGCCAATCAAAATGCAATAGTTAGTTTCACTACAAACCTTTTTAAATGTAGTTTGTGCTCTTTATGTTTATCAATTCAGCAAAAGAACAAAAAACTTAAACAGTATACCAGATGAAAGTATAATAACTTACAGAACAGGTAGCAGGAATACTTTAGAATGGCAGATACAGTGCAGACTTTATTCCATGCAAACAAATGACGAAGTCTACTGATTGCAATGAGAAATGTTCTGTTGACTGTTCGACTGTTGAATTGAATAGTTAGTTTGTGTGTGTGTGTGTGCGTGTGTGTGTGTGTGTGTGTGTGTGTTTTACAGCAGGAAATTGTTGGCTGAGGTGGTGGTAAGCCACCGTCTCATGATCAGCTTAGGTCGTAGATGACAGCCTAAACGATAACCCCACCCGTGGGATTTGCTGCGTGAAATAAAGCCTCAGGCCTCAAGGTTCATGTTTTATTTTAAATGTTTCATGAGATTTGTGGAGGCGGCCTCTTCTTGATTGGTGGTTCAATCCCCAGCTCCTCCTGTTCACACGTCGAAGTGTCCGTTAGCAAAACGCTCAACCCTAAATTGCTCCGTGTGTGTGTGTGGGAACAGCAGTGTGCAGGAAGTTGCTTTGGACAAAAGCGTCTGCCTGAAAAAAGAACAAAAAGATTCCCGCACACGTCGACCACTTGTACTCGCTTTATTTACGATGTTTTGTCCTCCGAGCGTCATCGGGGAAACTCCATACAGGCGAACAGCCGCAGTAACGTGAATATCTAAACACGGCAGCAGCTCCCGGTTTCCATTCAAATTTAAGTCTTTAACTCTTCTAACTGTAAACGAAACAGAGCTGCTCCAGCAGAGAATAGTATGTTCACAGATATCAAAAGATAGACTACATAGATACATATCATCCAATAGAATACGTCCATATACAAGGCTGAATGAAACAGATTAAAAATAGCATGATGAACCACATACATATTCAACCACATATATCATTCAAATTGGATTGAGTGTAGAAACAGTAGAAAATGACAAGAACATTGAATTAGGCCTACTGGAACAATATAAAGTAGCTACACACTGTTAAATAGTGAAAATAAGGCAATATTGTCTAAAAATCGACGCGCAGTATATCACAGCATCGCACCGAGAGAAGTGACAGAATAGTTTTTCCTCCCTTCCTTCCTTCCTTCCTTGCCCTCCCTCCCCGTCGTCCCGTTGTAGTGTTGTTAGATTTGTAGTGATGTTAGATTTGTAGTGTTGGTAGATTTGTAGTGTTGGTAGATTTGTAGTGTTGGTAGATTTGTAGTGTTGTTAGATTTGTAGTGTTGGTAGATTTGTAGTGTTGGTAGATTTGTAGTGTTGGTAGATTTGTAGTGTTGGTAGATTTGTAGTGTTGGTAGATTTGTAGTGTTGGTAGATTTGTAGTGTTGGTAGATTTGTAGTGTTGGTAGATTTGTAGTGTTGTTAGATTTGTAGTGTTGGTAGATTTGTAGTGTTGGTAGATTTGTAGTGTTGGTAGATTTGTAGTGTTGGTAGATGACAGAGCTCTGTGTTAATGAGTAGGCAGGAAACATTCTTGTGTCTCAGCTGCTCAGCCTCCACATTTCTGCGCTGCGTCTGAGTGTTTGTACTGTACAAGTCTTTGTGCAACAATCTGAGGTCACAGTCCGCATCGCTGCTCACGTGTTGTCTCTGTGCACTTCAACAAGCCACTTATAACACAGTAAACTTACACTTTCATTACATCCGCTGTCATGGAAACGACGTCTCCAGTCTGTGATTGGATCTGGATTTCATGTCATGTATTGTTTGATGCAGTGCCACGGAGGTTGGGTTTGCTATCATTTGGTTATTAATGATTCTGCTCATCAATTCTGACTCTTTGAGTCAAAACAGGTTCACAGAAATTTCTTTTTTATTTCATTTTTTTAAACTTTAACACAATTCATATTCATTCATATTGACAATTCACTTCATACAGTTTATGAAACATGTAAATTAATTTCATACAGTTTAATTTAGTTGCTGTTATTAAATATGATTCAGTAATAATCCGTTCATTCTTTTTTCATTCACTCTAGTCTGTTGAAACTGTAACACGGCAGCAGTGTAACAACCAATGAATTTACAGTTTACAGGGACGTTATCTAAGAGAAAGTAATGCTAAAGCAAATGTGGCTTGTGCCGAAACCCCACTGATGACTGCGCTTGTAATGAGAGCGAGAATGACCGAAGCAACATCTCAGTCGGATACGGCCGACGTGGCGAGCGACGTGAGCGGGGAAGAGAAGGGCGGGAGACGCGGTGCTCGAGAGCGGGGGTGTGCAGGTGCAGATGCTGGGGATCAGCCCGCTGCGGCAGCGGTCACGGCCCGGAGCGGGCGAGTGCGGAGCTGGTCAGGGGCCGGGCTCCAGTCTGGCCGGCGTGATGCTGGGCGGGCTCACGGAGAGGCCGGAGGGGAAGAGCTCCAAGGTGTGAACCTCCCTCTCAACCCGCTTCGGCAGACGCCCCGCTACCGTGCCGGACTCTGAGTGTACCCCGAGTGGAGCGCCCTCGGCGACCTTATTCCCCAGCCTAGATGGCTCCGACTCTCAGATTAGTTTGTACAGCGTACAACACCCTCTGTCCTTAGACCCTCGATTCGGATCAGGAAAAACTCCCCCCCCCCAAAAAAACCTTTTTTAACAGTGAAAATAATGAAAGAAAGCTCAGGAAGAGCTTTCCGCCCTCTCCCAGGACGGACAGACAGGAAATAGATGTTGTTTGTACAGATTAGATTCACAACAGAAAGTCATACATGAAAATATACAATTATGATGAGAAAATGTAGATTGTAAAACACAAGTGAAGAGGATGGATCCAGGAGGACAATTGAGCAGCTTCAGGTGTCGCCCACTAAGTAGGAACTGAGCCACAGCACCTCCTCTCCACCACAGAGACCTGGAAGACCTGGAAGGAGGACAGGCCACACTAACACAGAGGAGGACAACAGCATTCCCACAGAGAGGAGAAACAAACAAACACAGAGGGATAGAGAGCCATGATTTAATCACATACTTTGCTGATCTAAATCAGGAAATGTATGCGTTTTTAATGCAAAATTAAACCATGAATCATTGAGAAAATTGGCCTATTTTAATCATCGATATTGTAAGATGGTATAACGACAGAGTCATGTCATACTCACTTCAAACTGCTGCAGTTATTTCCAGTCGCTTCTACTCTGCCATTTTTCCGACCGTTGTGAAGCTACTTCGTCCAGAAGTCTTAAAATGATGCCCTTTGAACTGCTGGAAGGCTTTTAATGTGAAACATCTGTGCAGGAAGTGACGGATCATTGACATACCGCCAGTGAGTGAATGTTTGCACCAGCTGTAAGTTCAAACTTCGCCTAGTTAACAGTGATTGAAAAACAGCACAATGGTAGCAACTGGAACTAATCAGTGAAAGAGAACTATTGTGTTAAAAGGAGAAACTCAGAGTGGTGAGTGTGATATGACTCTGTTGTACTGATGGAATTAGTAACGTGGAAATGTATATTATTAAATTATTACAGCCAACAGGTAAACATGGAGGTAGTTTACATTTACAATGAATTAAAAATGGAGCACATCACAAAACAGGAAGGCTCCTAACTCAAAATAAAAGCTATACTTAAGTTCTGCATTTATGAGGAGAGTCGTTTGCATTGGCGATAAAGATACTATATAATAACGATACTGCATATTTGCACAGTGGATATAATGTAATGTGGGCATCTAACTGAACTACACATTCATTCACTGCAGAAGTTTTCTCCTGATTTGCATCTGAAATGTTGCTGATTCAGGTTTTGGGTGAAGAAAACGCAGACTCTTCCCTCCAGCATTCTTCTTCTCTTCTAGAGGTCAAAGGTCGCACCTTGACTCACCTCATGACCCTGATGAGATCACTTCCTGTCTCCTAAGAGAGGGAGTATGTTGTTGTTAACAGAGGAAGCCCCACGCCTGCCTCACAGGGTGGGGTGTGTGTGTTGTTTGTATAGCCTGCAGTTGTAAGGAAATCTAATTAACAAGCAGTGTTCCTGTGGAAATAATTCAGAGCTCATTTTTACTGTTTAATTGCAGTTACTTCCTTGTTGCTGTCCACTAACAGCGAGGTCTCAGGATGGAGACCGTTGTTGCAGTTGTCCTACAGTCGTGGCTCCCTCACTCCTCTGTTGCATTATTTAAAAATGCCTGGAGGAAGGGTTCTAGCAAAATTTGGGGGTGTAGTTACCCTTTAACACGACCCCCTCCGTACACAGCAGCAGTTCAGGATAAATGCTCATCCGTGGTCGACGTTATCAGCAGCTGACAGTCAGGAAGAACAGACTGAACCCTTGAGAAGTCGTTCACTGCCAGCTTTGGTCGTTTATCTCTGCTGCCGTCTGGTGCTGCAAGTTGAAACAAGTAAATTTCAACACTAACTCAGCTCATGTCGTCTGAGACATGTCAGAGCTCAGAGATTTTAGATATGAGTTATGGAAGAATCCCTCAGGTTAGAGGAGCTGGTTGGGTGCTGGTTTGAGTCCCTAACAGACTGGGAGTCCTGGACAGGAAGCAGCAACTGTTGACGTGTCCTGTTATTGATCCGATTGTGGTGTATTTTTTAAACGTTTCAATCATTTCCATGTATGTTTTACTAGTTGGTGTGTGTTCTTCATTGCCTGAGACATTCACTGCTTACAGTAAACCTGTTTTCAGCCGTTACTGTTAAAAAATACTGTTATCTGGAATGAACTGCGAGTTCTGTGAATGCTGTTACGCCACCTTGTGACGCACCCTCAGCCTCGTCAACAACCGTGGCTGCTGCTTGACTGTGCTGATGTTATATTGGAGACGTTTGTGCTTGCATGAAAAATGCAAAAATAACATTAACATGAAACATTACACAACAATCGCATCACGATGACGACTCAAAACAGCGAGCATCTGCATGAACTCTGACAAACCACACAAAAAAAACAATATAATACATTTTCACTGCTTTTTTTTTTTTTTTTAAGGACGATTGGTAATGATTATTTAAAAACTAGTCCATTCATTCACACTTAAATGTGTGGCTTCTTCCTGTGTGTGTGTGTGTGTGTGTGTGTGTGTGTGTGTGTTTGACCCTCAGGGAACAGATGCTCACTTCCTGCTCAGTTCTTAGCGCACCTCTTGTTTGTCTTATCACAGACTGATAGAGTTTCTTGCCTCTAAGGTAGACAGTGGAAGCTGTTTATTGTGAGTCTGCATGCAGCAGGTCAGTAGTCGGGCTTCTCCCCTGCCCCCCACCTTAGTTTGGGAGCATGTCTTGCTTTTTTGGACCGTAGAAAAGTCGATTTACACGAGAATGCGGCTCATCTGTTGTTAATGTTTGGTGTCTTGGCTGTGACCTCATCACTCCCCACAGCAAACAGGTTGGAGACACTAGCGCTTACAGGTGGATGTTTGGGTGGTGGTGGAGCTGATTAAAGCTGAGCAGCAGCAGCAGTGAAGCAGTGGCAGAGCTGGGCATTTTGATAAATTGTGTGTGTGTGTGTGTTATGGAGGATGGGTGAATGACCTTAAGTCGTGTCACTTGTGTCGCCTCGCATCACGTTCATAAACTCGACTGATTCTGGATTTCTGAGGCAGATATTTGCAAGTTATAAATAACGGTTAATCGGCCAATCGGACTTTTTCTCGACGGATTCCGATACCCGAACTGTCTGCTCTCTTTTTCCCAAATTTAAACTCCGTGTAACGCTTCCTCGCTACGTGGAACTCAATGGGATTATTCTCATATAAGTTAACGTGACGCTGTAACTGTAACACATAACTTCTGAACTTTTAGTGGAGACGTTCACACACCGTCATTGTTTTTAGGCTTGTGCGTATTTAAATTATATTGTTCTAGATAGTTTATGAGCTTGCACCTGACCTGAAATATAGTCCACACGGTTGGTGCTGCAGGGTTGATGGTGTTGTGTACAGATACAGACATTAAAAACAGACCTGAGCTGCTGTCATCTGTGTGTCTGCCTAATTACATGCTTCTGTATATCGTCACCAAACCACTTCAAAACCGACCTGCTAAACTG
The DNA here is from genome assembly GCF_020085105.1 of Siniperca chuatsi. Classification (NCBI taxonomy): domain Eukaryota; kingdom Metazoa; phylum Chordata; class Actinopteri; order Centrarchiformes; family Sinipercidae; genus Siniperca; species Siniperca chuatsi. Next base: position 27,618,934 of record NC_058053.1, read on the forward strand.
ACATTACACCCCCTCCCCACCCCCACTCCCTTGTAGTGTTTTTTTTACTCCACTTTCTAAAAGTTTGTAGTTAAAAAGACACAATGTGAATCCTCGTTTTCTGAGCCATTTTCCTTTTATCAAGCTTTAAACACGTAGTAACTTCATCCATGCAATGTTTCAAAATGAGATCTTGACAGAAAGTGCAGAAAATATACCTAAAACTTCTAAACACTAGGAGTCAGTCCTTGGTAACGTTAGCAAATAACCGCGAATGTCATTGTGAAGGCCGACCACTGCCTTTACGTTAAGATGCATTTATTGTGAAGGACATGCAGGAAGTGATGAGTAACAGCAGAAGCTTAACACATTAAAATGAGCACACTGCAGCAAATGAAGGGTGCAGAACAGAAAATACTGAAGTATTTGATGTTGATCGGTGACCCGACCTGCTTAATAAGGTCGGGTCAGTGTCGGGGCTGATAATGAGCCAGTGGATCATATTGGTGCATCCCATAAACAACATAAACATTTTTGATAAGGCTCCTTTAAATTGCGACCAAGAGCAGTTTACAAACTTGCAAACAGCAATATATCTGTGGATGAAAATAATAATAAAATCATACTGGACGTGCTGATGTATCAGTCAGGCTTGGTCAGTAGTAGTAAATACAACCCCTGTGTGTGTGTGTGTGTGTGTGTGTGTGTGTGTGTCATGGGTTACATGACCGTAGGCCTGTATCATCACTTGTCTCCTCACATGACACATTCACATGTAACCGGACAGAAGCGTCTGTGAGATTGATGTGTCCTTAAAGCGTCTCTCTTCCGCTCTCTGAGTGTGTGTGTGTGTGTGTGTGTGTGTGTGCCTAATATTTTGCAGTACGAGTGTTTTTCATTAAGCTCACTGCAGCGAATACTACATATCTGTTTCACTATCCCACTTGGGGACAGTCGTTGACATAATGCTTTCCCTGGCCCCTTCCTGTAACCCTAACTCTAACCTAAGTGTAACCTGAACCCTAAAACCAAGTCCTAACCCTCAAAAAGCCGTCTCTACCCGTGGGGACGTCAGTTTCTGTCCCCACACTGACACAAGTCCCCGTGAGTTAGTGTGCATTCAGGTTAAAGTCCCCACTGGGATATAAGAACATGAAACACACACTGTGACGAGTCTGACGGCTGCTGTTTGCTCGGAGGATAAAAGCGGGACTGAGTAGCTCTTTGTTTCTCAACCGCACTGTTTTATATAGCACTTCCTGTGGCCGCGTGACCCATGATGCAACGCTGCTGCTGCGCTGTTGATGCTCAGTTGTTCTCAATGTTTGATATAACATATAACAAGTCCTGGTTACAGAAATGCAGGATCAATTAAATGCATATGCATGATCTATTAGTTCTGAACGGACAAGTCATTTATTCTAATGGTCTGTCAACAGCAAGAAGGCCAAACTCTCTCTCGTTCTCTCCAATGCGACAATTTGCTGCTTCTCTGTTTTATATCATCGTAAACTGAACATCTTTGGGTTTCTGACTGTTAAAAACCCAAATAAAACAAACCATTTCACCCGTCTCCTTAGGCTCTGGGAACTTGTTAGGGGCATAACCATTGAGACTGAGCAGTTAATCAGTTAGTATAAAAAATAATTAAGTAATAATGATGATGATTATTAGTTAGTTATAGCACTAATCTCTGTCAGTGACTTGCATGGTTGATGTGACGCAAATATGTGATAACATTTTCACACAATTTCAATCTCAGTTTCATCTCTGTGTCCAGTACAGAGAGAGGTCCAGGACGGGTTTAGCCTAGCTTAGCACGACGACTGGTGTCTGGGGGAAACTGCTAGCCTAGCTCATGTTTTTCCAGCGATTTCATCTCCAACCAGGGACTACTTCATAATAGCAGGTTTTAAGGTAAAATAGACTTCTTTGAGGAGATGCGGCTCAGTGTTAGGAAGCTTTTTGACTGTGGGACGTACAGTTTGGCAGTTACGAACCGAAACGTGTCGGCCTTTGCTAGAGATCCCCTTGCTGGGGGATATGTGCTTATGTGTGACCAGACATCCACGTTTAATAGCTGCCTTGTTACCCACCCTGAAAATGTCACATTCCTACCGTGGACGGTTTCACTTTAGGACACTTTTGGAGTTGTTTGAGGGAGTGTTTTTCTTCTTTGATGGAGCTAGGCTAACAATTTCCCCCTGCTTCCAGTCTTTGTGCTAAGCTAGGCTAACCACGTCCTGGACCTCTCTCTGTACTGGACACAGAGATGAAACTGACATCCGTGTTCTCATCTGAATGTCGATAATTCACCTGTTAAGCAATTGTCTTTTTCCATTAAACTGCACTGTTGAAGCTGCTAACCAGCAGCGTTTTAATCTTGATATTTGACTGAAAGTTGTTGGAGGACTGAAGTCCTGTTCAGTGACGTGTTTGTTTCTTGATGAGGAAGCCTGAAAATACGAAAGTGGCCGCAGTGTTGACTGTCAGCAGTGCAACCTGTATCGGCTGGAGGAAGTGAATACAGTCGATTATAGGTAGAAGTCGACTGATGCAGTTCTGACAGATATTCAACATAAGCAAGTTCATGTGAGACGTGGCTTTTGCTCATGAGGCCTTGTTGGATTTTAAAGCATCATTAGTAGTAGTCAGTGTTTGAATCTAAACACCACAGAACCTTTCCATGATTGTTGCCTGCAGAGGAAATGAACTCTTGGTCTGTTGTTGCTCCGTTAACAGAACAAATGTGTTTTTAAGAGTTCAGCCTCACTAGAACAATGTGGAGTAATTGGCCTGACATTTCTTGGCCTTACTTGGCAGGATGTGATTTCACCAGTCGTGGCCTTGAGCGGCCGACCTCTGCCCCTCTGACTTCCCCGAGTGTGACGACCGACGTACCTCAAGTTTCTCTGCTGCCGCGTCTGTGATGCAGATGATAAAGTGCTGGTTGATGTTGATTGTGGCTTGTCCGTTTACTCTACATAACAAGCTGCGAACAAGCTTATTTTCACTCAGTCTCCAGTTTATTAGGTACACCTAGCTTAATCTAACGCAGTCTAATCCAGCAGTCCTGCAGTAAGTCCTCCTTCGTGAAGGCTGTAAGGTTTTAGAGAGGTGTTGATTCAACTGCAGGATCATTTTGGAGGATGTAGTTCAGCTGTTGAATTCTCTTCTTCTTTTCCTTTCGGCTGCTCCCTTTCAGGGGTCGCCACAGCGAATCATGTGCCTCCATCTAACCCTGTCCTCTGCGTCCTCTTCACTCACACCAGTTAGCTTCCTGTCCTCTCTCACTACATCCATAAACCTCCTCTCTGGTCTTCCTCTAGACCTCCTGCCTGGCAGCTCCAGCCTCAGCATCCTTCTACCAATATATTCACAGTCTCTCCTCTGGACACGTCCAAACCACCTCGATCTGGCCTCTCTGACTTTATCTCCGAAACATCTAACACGAGCCGTCCCTCTGATGTCCTCGTTCCTGATCCCGTCCGTCCTCGTCTCTCCCAAAGAGAACCTCAGCATCTGAAGCTCTGCTGCCTCCAGCTCTGCCTCTTGTCTTTAGCTGTTGAATTGTATTTTTGTAATTTTTGAAAAAGTGACAGCAAAGGTCTATTTACACACTTTGATGGTTTGTTTGATGGCTTGAATAATAAAATATTTAAAATGTTTACTTTTTTTTTTCTTTCTTTCCTTTAAAAAAACATGTTTTGCCCAAACAGACGCATCTCTGTTTGCAACATCATTTATTGAACTCTCTCATACTTTTCTCTCTGCAGACCTGTCGAAGAACAGGCTGACCGACGTCCCCTCAGAGGTCTGCCACCTGGTCGCCTTGGAGACAATAAACCTGTATCACAACTGCATCAGGACCATCCCAGACAGCATCATCAGCCTGCAGTCACTCACCTCCTTAAATCTCAGGTACACACAGCACAAACACTTGGTCTCGCTCTCTCTCTGCACCAGGGAGGACTTGTGGATTTTAAGAGGGTGTTGCATTCTGGGTATTATGCAGCGGTGCTGTTGCTTGTGAGTCTAGCCTGCAACAGTATCTCTGAAACAGTTCTTTCTAGTAAGCTTTATTTACTTTAACAAGTAATCTGTCGACCTGTACTGGAAACGTCTCAACACTTTACTGAAGAAATCCTTCAGATGTGTGCGGAACATATAGAAAAATAGAAAATATGTGTAGTTATAATTGTAATCCTTCCTTCAATCTGATAGCAGACTGAGCTTTCCACTTACTGATGCTGCGTCCCGACCGTCCACCTGCATGTTTTCAGCTCCAAAGAGCTCCTGAAACACTGACTCATACAATATTTACATAAATATACAGGATAATATGTTCACTGTAAAATCAGCTTCATCAAGGTAAAACAATCACAGAATAGTTTCAGACACACACCAAGCAAAAAACCAGCGATCTCTCAACAACAAGAACACATCACATCTCCGTCCTACATTAAGCCGAAGTATCAAAGTTAAGTGTGTGTGTGTGTGTGTGTGTGTGTGTGAGCGCAACATCAGACTGAATCAGAGTGACGAAGCAAAAACAAAACAGTGTCATTGTCCTTTAATGTGAGCAGACTGTGTATTGTGTGTCGGCTTACGGTCGCAGCGCTTCCATTGTTCTGCCCGTCTGAGCTGCAGGTGTGTGTGTGTGTGTGTGTCCTTTTCACCGGTGCTGTGCCGTTGGTGGGGACACGGCTGTGTGTGTGTGTTGAACCGTTGACGCTGTAGTTCATTTCTATGAAAGCTGCTCAGTGGCGCATGAAGCCAAAAATGATGATAAACTGATTTAATCGTGCGTCCTCTTCTAGACTTTCCAAATGTTATCGGACCGAACGGATCAAATTCTGACAGCGAAACGAGTCATTTCACGGGGGTTGTGACTCTCAGAAACACGTATCCACCGTTTTCCAGCCGCTTCTTTCACAATCTAAGTCTACGGGGGAAAAGTCTTGTGGGGCCGGAGTGCATCACATGACGCCCCAGAAGTTGTAATTCCACGGTTTGGCCACTATGTCGAATTGGCCTCAAAGCCCGGTGCGCTTCCTGTGTCAACACACACAGCTGGCATTTAGTGGACTGTTAGTTAACTCAGAAACCTTACACACACACACACACACACACACACACACACACACACACACACACTGTCCTGTACTCTGTCAGGTTGTGTTTAAAGGTCGAGGTGAGGCTCGCTCTGCAGGTGAAATGAGCTTTCACATCTGATAATCTGATATGTTTGTGGTTACGCTGCCTCACTTTTTTGATGATCTGCTGACGTTAACATCTAGAGTTGAAATTATTAATCGACGAGTTGCTCGACAAAATTAATCAGCGACTATCCTGATAATTGAATAATTGTTTAAGTCTTTTCTTTTCTACCAAAAATGCCAAAAATTCTCCTGTTCCAGTTTCGTATTGTATCACAGTAAACTGAATATATTTGAGTTTTGGACTGTTAGACATCACCTTGCTTATTAATACTAGGAAATAATAATCGGCATTTCTCACTTTTTTCTCACATTTTATTGACCAAATTATTAATCGATTAATTGAGAAAATAATTGGCAGATTAATCCATAATGGAAACAATAGTTTATTTCAAGACATTCTCTGGTTTGAGCTTCTCCAATCTGAAGATTTGCTGCTTTTCTCTGTTTTATAATATTGTTAATTGAATATCTTTGGGTTTTGGACTGTTCATTGGTTAATTGGAAATCTAATCAAAAGATGAACTGATAAAACAATCATTAACTGCAGCTGTAAACACAAAATGTAATTAATCTAGCTTCAAGGAACCAAACAGTTGTAATCAGGAACAATAATAATAATAATAACTTGTATTTGAATAGCACCTGTCGTGCAGCCCAAAGTGCTTTACAAAACCAGATTAAAAAAAAAAACAATGTTAAAATGTCTGACAACCAATAAAAGTTGTGTTTTTCGACTAAACTCATGTTTGATGTTATGTGGTTATAATTCCGGTTATTCATGCATGTTGAAAATGTATCTGAAAGTTAAACAAATAAAATCTCAAATCTGTAAATTCACTGCAGACACACAGCAGCTGACAGAAAGAGGAGGTGATATTATACACAGAAATACATATATATATATATATATATATATATATATATATATATATTATTTTTCTGGGTGAATAAATGTTAAAAAGGGAAGCTGAAGGGTCCATTAGAAACAATTAGCTGATAATGACCTGATCAGCCAGCGTCAGTAATCAATACAAACACACATTATTAGACTGTAAACCATTAATCAAACCAATAACTAACCAATCAACGTCAGACGACCTTATCACACGGATGGATGGACTGCCATGAAATTTAGTCAGACGTTCATGCTCCCCTCAGGATGAACTGTAATAACTCTGCTGATCCTCTGACTTTCCATCTAGCGCCACCATCAGGTCGACATGTCAACGCGTCCGACACTTTGGTTTCTGACCTGCAGAGCTGCTGACGCTCCCATCAGCCTCAGCTGTGTTTACTGCTGATTAGCTAATGTTAGCATGCTAACACGCTAAACTAAGATGGTGAACATTATACCTGCTGAACATCAACATGTTAGCATTGTCACTGTGAGCATGTTAGCATGCTGATGTTAGCATTTAGCTCAAAGCACCGCTTGCTGCTAGCTTGGCTGTTGACTCTTAGTCTTGTTTTCTTCTTCATTATCTCCTAAAACATAAAAACAACCCAGAAAGAAGCAGCGACCCGATTTTAACAAACTTTATCTCAGATTTGTGTGCTTAAAAATACTGCAGTTTCGCGTGTTTGTGTTTGTGTGTGTGAACAGCTGGATAAACTCCCTTATATGTTTCCTGAATGTTATTTTCAGAGCTGAGTCAGACGGGTGTGTGAATACTTGTGTGTGTGTGTCAGGACAGTACATCTACGTATCTGTGTGTTAGTGTGTATTATGTGTGCCTGTGTTTCTGTTTCACTGGTCCCAGATTAAAGGCGCTGTATGGTTTGCTTTTCTCAGTCAGATTTATTTATACAGAACGCCCAAAGTGCCTCACAGACACAAGTTAAAACAAAAAAGAGACATTACAGTGATTGTTTTGCCATAGAGGAGCTGCTCTGGACTTGACTCAGTAAGTTGATTATGAATTTATCATCAAGCGTTTAGTGAAGCTTCAAAGGAGTAAATTAAAATGTAATCAAGACACAGAGCTGCCTTGAGTCTGCTGTTTCATCATACTAGCCAACGAGTGAGTCAAAAACCTTTTGACCTATTAAAGAAGAAGAAGTGACATGTTATTATCGTAATGTCTTGGTTTCTTGGAAGTTGCAGACGCGTTACACCCTCCCTTACGCTGCCACTGCTGGCTGCCAAAGTGCAAAGTCACAAAGTGCGATTTGACATTCAGAATTTACTCACAGCAGAAGTGCATGGCTTGTAGAGGAAGCGTCGGGGGTGATGAGTCAGCAGAAAAAAGGTTAATTTGGTTCAGCCCACCAGACATTTGACAAACTCTCAAAGAATACAGTAGTAATGTCACTTATCCTGCATATGTGCAGCATCAGTACTGTAAAGTAATACATTTTGTTTTTGTCACTGCTACACAGTAGAAAAACCCCGAAATCTGCTGCTTTTCCACCAGCTGCCCGTCAGACGTACCGTTTAAACGCCTAAAAGTCGATCCCAAATCGATCCACAGGATCAGGTTTGTGACTGATCCAGGCATCCCAGTCCTTTGTTGGACTGCTCCGGGGTATGGCAGCTGTCAAGCGAGTTAGCTAGAATAATAAAAAACAGTAAATGTCTTGGATTGGGAACAAAAACCATGATCAGAAGATCTCTACCTAAAAGTGCAGCAAATATTATGATATAAATATATGTGTATGAGAGGACAGTATTGACATGAGCGTCGTGTAGCTCGACCACGTGGAGCTGTTCCTCTGTTTTGCTACTAAAATCAGTCTGAAATATTATATATAACACGACATTTATGTGTGTGTGTTTGCGCGTTAACACCTTCAAGCTGGCTCGTTCCATGTGGTGATTTGGAATTTAACATATCAGGTGGCGTGTGTGTCACGTCATTTATGGTGTGGAGATCTGATATCTTACACACACACACACACACACACACACACACACACACACACACACACACGCTTGTACATGGAGGAAAAGGGAAGTGTTGGTGTGAGATCATTTTCCCCCCAGTGGGCTTGTTGTTGTCTGTATGGTACAAAAGTAACAGCAATAATAATCATATTATTGAACACGTTTATTGTGTCATGCATTAACTGTTCACGTCTTTCCGTTTAATTTTAATGCTGCGTTGGGAGAATTAGTGTTAAAGTATTCATGTCCTTTTAAAATGGCTCATTGTGGTTCTGCTCTCTCCTAATGTCTTTGAAACAGTCCGTAAAAATGATCATTCGTTATTAGAATTTGTCGTCTGGGCAACTTGTTTATTATTTGTCTATTTTTAAAAAGGGTAGTGCACGTTAATCAGCGCTGCCGGTTTAAAAACACCGATATAAACCGTGCGACGGTTATCTTGGCAGCTCGTACTCCCAAATCCCAGATAACAAGTGAAAGGAAGTGGCTTTTAAATTGTTTTCAGATTTAGTGTTAAATAGTTAGTTGGACATCATCAGCGTGGTGATAATTTATTCTTTGCTAAATGAATGAGTAATGTTTGTGTTGCAGTCGTAACCAGCTGGGCTCTCTGCCGGCCTGTCTGTGCGGTTTACCTCTGAGAGTCCTCAACGCCAGCAACAACAAGCTGGTCAGCCTGCCGGAGACCATCGGACAGCTGCACAGCCTCATGGAGCTGGTAAGACCGTTTGTACTGTTTCTGTCACAGAGCTGAGTGCGCTTCACACTCGCAGGTTAGCAGTAACTATTTTCCTGTTTGTATATTTGAATGCTTAGTGGTGTGTGTGATGGGCGGTTCATTGAAATGTTTATGTGAGAATTGTATTTGTCTGTGTTTGTGCGCGTATATAAAATTTATTGTGTACCAAATTTCACCAAAAACATTTGGATTTTTTTATTTTTTTATTTTTTAAAGGAGCAGAAAGTGTTGAATAGATTTTCTTACTTGCAGGTGGAAGAAGTATTTACATCTTTTACTTAAAAGTAGCAACATCACACTGTGAAAATACTCTGTTACGGGAAAAAGTATTAGCAACAAAAAGTACTTAAGTACTCATTAGACAGCAGAATGGCCCCTCTCATTGTAAAGCTACTGTATCACATATTATCCGAGTCTTAATACTAAAACATTACTGTTAATGTTGTAGCTGGTGGAGCTTATTTTAACCACCATACTTTATATACATTACTAGTTGGTAGTTCAATCCTTAACAATATGTCATTTTAGAAACTCATTATAGGTTTTCTGTGTAAAATTTTAATCAAACTAAATCTGTCAGAGAAATGTAGTGCAGTAAAAAGTAAAATATTTCCCTCTGAAATGTAGGAGAGTAGAAGTATAAAGTAACTTAAAATGGAAATACTTAAAGTGGTCACATTATGCTCATTTTCAGGTTCATAATTTTATTTTGGGGTTGTACCAGAACAGGTTGACATGGTTTAACTTTCAAAAAACACCATATTTTCCCTCACACTGCTCATCGCTGCAGCACCTCTTCTCTCGAACGCTCCGTTTTAGCTCCCGAGTGAGGCGTCGCACTTCTATTGGATCTTTGTTGGGAGTCGCACACGTGCAGTACCGAGGTAAGGACTGCTAGCCAATCAGAAGCAGAGTAGGGCGGGTCCTGACGAGCAAGGTAGTGTGATCCAAAACGAAGCCGCTTCAGCCGGTAACTACGGCTTCGGTTCAGCTGTACGCGTTCGAGTCTGATGCCGAAACACAGGCAGAACGACCCGAAGCAGCTCCACAACCGAGACTGGAGCGAGACGCTTCAGCGTGGGAAGTTATTAATTAGTAACGAATTAATCTTACATAGTAACGTTTTAACTGAGCACTGTCTCACCACAGTAACAGCTTTACGCCCACTGACTGACCGGAGGGTGTCTAACGTTATTTTAATGTCATCTTTAGGTGGACTTGTGGAAACTGCTCTGTTCGTGCATTATGAGGCGTGTTACACAGTGATGTAGATACGTTACGGAAGTAAAGGCCGGCCTGCAGTCGAGCTGTTTTCAGTTCAGGAGTTTTCTTTGGGAGAGGGTAACGGCCTCTGGGGTGGACTTTGGGCTTTTTCACTTTGCAAACCAATTACATGCACAAAAAAGATAAATAACACTAAAGGAAAGGGAAGAAGCCAAAAAGCACAATATGACCACTTTAAGTAAAGTACAAGTACATCAAAATTGTACTTAAGTACAGTACTTGAGTAAATGTACTTAGTTACTTCTCCACTACTGCTTACTTGTATTTTTCTGTCTCTGGGCATCAGTTTGTTAGCTGCACTCCAGAGGACTTTGTTCTGCTGAGTTTACAGTAACCAGACTCCTCTGGTGATGAACACAGATCCAAATCCGCCTCCAAGACATTAGCAAAAAGAAACGAGCAAATATTTGCACTGACATTTGTATTTTACAATCTCGTTTTCATGAAATACCTTGATTTGTCACTGGATTAGCCAAAAACACTTTCATCGAGTTTCAGTTATAAATTGTTTCTCAATTGAATTTACTGAAAATGTACTGTATCATGATATATATAGATATCCTAATATTAAAATACATATACTGCTACAGAAGATTTTATCCATTTGGCACACCACCAGCACCGGATCAAATTCATTAAATCAGGAAATGTTTGAAAGCTACCGACATGTTGTTCTGCAAAAGTAATTTAGACTCAGCAGTGTGTTGTCAGGGAGGGGAGCTGCTGTTATGTAACACTGTTGTTCTCCGTGAAGCCAGAAATATTCAAGTACAATTAATGAAGCGTATTTAATCAGACTCAAACGTAATTTTCACTAGAATCATATTTATAATAAAGGTCCGGCAT